>NC_058031.1:10147830-10362830 GCF_019176455.1 Solea senegalensis | reverse complement strand
GAAAAGGAGGGGGTTGTATACATGGTATGGTGGGAGAAGCCAGATATGACAGTGGAAAAACAATCAAGAATAAAAAAAGAGCAGTGGGATAAGCAGCCAAATTGTGTTCTTATTATGGGAAACGTTTTTTAGTTCCGATTTTTTGTTGTTGTTGTGTTTTTCTGTTTGTTGATCCTCCTGCTTTTTTGTTCCTTTTACTGCCTCTCGAGGGGAGTCATCTGTCTTCATTAATCGTGAAGACACCAGCATTTCAGTGGCTGTCATGCACACTGGCTGTGCTTTAATGAAGACAGATGCCCTGTCAGTGGAAGCTGAGGCCAGGGGGAACTCCAGCCAGCTCAGCCTGCTCTGCTTTAGCTAGGGGAGCCCTGATGATAACAAGATGAGATTTGTTTATTTAATCAATCAGGCCGATATGGCCTTTCCTTTTAACCCATTTGCACACATGCACATGTTTAAAAAAGTAGTACATTTTTCTTTTTGGGTCTTTGTTCCAGCAAATCAAAGACATATAAAGTCCTGAGAAGCTGCCCCCCAGGGCAGGAGAGCTGAGTGTAGCAGAGCGGAGCAGAGTGGAGGCTGGTGTGGTGTACTGTTTCAAGCCCTCTGTGCCCAGTAACCTTTGTAAACAAGGCTGCCCTATCCCCACACAAGGAGCCATAATGCCTCTCTTTACTGAAGCAGTTGCCCCTCATTGTCCTCATCAATGAGGTTGATGAATTGATGTTTGACTCTGATATCTCATTAAGCCGGCCCAGCTGCACAACAGAGGGACCTGTCTGACTCCTAATGCCACGCTCACACAAGCATGCACACCACACACCAACATACCCACTGGGTTTGTGAAGAGAGTCACCTGGCCCTGGCAGGAAACTCACCAATAAAGTACTGCAGCGGTCAAACTTAAAACTTGAGATATGATTCAACAGTGCAGGAAAAAGTATCACGTAAAGGCCTTCAGATGTTTTTTTTAGGATAGAGGAGAGAGGAAATCTGTCATTAAAAAAAGCTTTGTGGCCTTAACTCCCACAAAATGAGTGTATGCCATTGTCTTGGCAGTCCATCTCCTATGATGATAAGTGTCACTGTTGTTGGCTGTTGGCCAGGGACATGGTCAGTTTTTCTGTTTAGTTTTTTTCACCACAGGAGACCTCAATGTCAGAGGTTAGTCAGAGGCTGTGGCCTGGCCAATGTCAGATCTACACCATGTGTGGTGGCCTTGTCCACTTGCTGAAAAGGAGACCCTTTGAACCAGCTTGGCTTGTGTAATGCTCTTAAGTGCCTTATGCCACAGAGCTGGTACTACATCTGAGCTGCCCTGGACGTAAGGATAATGGACACTGATTTAGTCATACGTCAATGAGAACTGAATTAGTCAACTGCCAGGGAAGCCATTTGAAAGAGCCTTTGCAGACCAATCCCCCTCTCTGTCAATGTTCATTTGCTTAGAAGAATGAGGCAATTACACTTAGCAGTTCTCCAGGGTCAGAAGAAGGGGAAGTGTGTTTTTCTCACCAAAATCCCCCCGTAGCTCGATCTTTTATGGACACAGTTTGGGTTTTAAATGGTGATGCTTGTAAGTGATACATACAACACAGTGACAAGGAAGTGAACAGATCACGTGAGTAATCCATCACTGTGTATGCAATCACACACACAGTGTCACATACACACTCACACACACAGCCACACACGCCTCTTTGTTTTCTCCTAATGTGCTGTTCAGATGTGAATTGAGGAGCTAATTGAAATGGGGGTGTATCTCAGCAGCAGTGGTGGAGAAATCGAGCTTCCCTTAACCGCTGGCACATTCTGGCCACGATCATTTTCTCTCTGATAGAAGTCGGCAGTTATTTCATTATAATTACAAAAGATTCAATTAAAAGATTAGAATGCCTGAGGAGCCAAGACTCAAATAGATAGTGGTATCTTGGTGAGTGGGGTAGTGTGTGTGTGTGTGAGAGGGGAGTCTTATAATACAGTGGCTGCAGCGCTAATGAGGACTTGTCATTGCTGTTATTTATACATAAACCTTGTTGAAGATAGTGTCAGATGAAAGTTGAAGTTAAAAGGCTTAAGTAGTCAGTTGGTCCAAGGTCACTGAGTCGTAATTGAAAAGGCTTGGGGGGAAATCCTCTCTTGTCTTTGAAAACAATTATGCCAAAGCAGCTAAATGAGCTGAAGGTGAAAATTGGTACAAAGTGAAATGTGCAAAACGTTGAAGCTTTATTTTAGAGATCCAATTCCTCTTAGTAGCTGTATGCCCCGCTCATAATATATATAGTACGTACACAAGATAAGACATTATTGTTATATAATAATAATAAAGGAAACACTATCATAGAGCTCAGCAATCAGTAAAATAATAATAATAATAACGATAATGTAGTAAACAAGTACCTATACTTTATTATACTAAGTATTTAGAACTTAATTATTACCATGTACGAGTTGAATGTTTTCTGCATTATGTTCCATGACAACATGGAGCTCAAAGCCATTTTCAGTATGAGAACCTGCTTGTGTTGCAGGATCACACCACCTTGCTAACAGATCTGTCTCAGCCTTGCGGTAACATCTGAGCCCATTAATAGTCTGCGTTGCCTATAAATAAACCGATTCAATCCCTGCTTCTTTAAGGTTTTTTTCCTGAAGCCCTTTAGCGAGTGCTTTTGCTTAAGTACAAATACGAGGGCGCCAGCCTATAAGCTTGCGTGTGTGGAGTGTGTGTGTGAGAACTCCTATACAGTATGTCAATGTATATAGTGGCCTTGTTTGGCTCCTGATGGGCGCCCAAATCCAGACACAGACACATTTTGCCAGGCTGGATTCCTCAGGCCTGTGTTGGAATTCCTGCTCAGCCTTAATAGCAGTTTATAGCCCCTCAGCAGCGTAAGTCACACCATGGTAAATAAAACTCATCAACCATCATGTGGAAGCTGAATCTTTCACCTCGCACCAGCTGTTTGTCTCTTTTTTAGCACGGTTTCACAAGAGTGCATGCGAAATACTGTTTCGGCTGAAAACATGTGCAGCACAACATGACAGAACAGGCCAACACGTTGTCCCAGTGTATCAGCACAAACTGGGAGTAAAATGTGGACTTTTTCATAAGTGCTTTCACAATAGTTTGCTGGTCGCAGAGGTATTGTAGCTTGCCCACCCTAACACCTTTGTCTGGCTGCTGCTATTGTAGCTGTTGCCTGAGAAAAGCCCATTGCCTGCCAGGCACATTTTCCCTTGTTCGAAGGCGTGGGCAGTTGGCAAGCTATGTGTATTTGCATGTGTGTGTGTGTGTGTGTACTACGGCATTTATGTGTGCACACTGACCTTGTCCCTGCAAATAGGAGAGCGTATTTCACTGGTGAGTATGCAATGTACTGTTGCACATGTGCATTTGTGTATGGTGTATACAGTATGTTGTGTATGGAGCCATGTGTGAGCTGAGTGTGAAGGGAACAGTTTTGTTACCACCGTGTTATTGACTGACGGCTTGGCTCGAGCGTTGCTAGGGGCTCACTGTTATGAGAAGGGTAGGGCTTGGGCAGCCAAAGTGGGACTGGAAACCCAGACGAGCCCGGCTGTCCTACCTCTGTGTATGTGTGAATGGGTTGTGTTTACGCAGCCGACAGTGTTTGGCAGGGAGTGGCGGGTACAGCTATTATTTGGGCTCACCGTTGGGGAGTGATGGAGGACGAGTTGACCGAGGGAGGGGAAGTGATACCTGCTGGTGTTGTTTTTTGCTTGGACATAAGTCACATTTTGCCAACGTGCATCACTGCCGTGACCACTTGCCTGCAAATGGTGCACAAGTTCATTTGTGTATACTTGAGTTCATTTGTTTGTGTTTAAGCATGTTCACTTAAGCATGTGTAACTGTGCGATTGCCAAGAGGGAACAGGTGTGTGTCCGTCGTCATGCCTGCGACTGAGCACGCTTTCAACACTTTGGAGCAAGAATAATATGAATATGAGTGGAGAGGTACACGCACGTGTGTGTAAGAGTGTGTCTGCGTTTTCTCACTGACTGTGTTTACATGTGCACATGAATCTGCGTTAAGGAATTCAGGTTAAGGCAAGAAACAGGAAAAGCTCTTCACATCTTGAAAACTTTACTTGCAGCTGCTCTGTAATATATTTTTTTTGTCTCCAGTCAACTGTCATATTCTTTTTATTTTTATTGTGGGTGTCTGAATTTTGCTCACTGTCAACTGTACAGCTGCGCGGACTATGGATCTATTTATTTTGGATGCAAGGATGCACTTACAGTAATGGCCCTTCCCTTCAGCCAACCGCATTTCTGCCACAGTAATTATTTCCCTGCCCTGAGCTTTTGGACATGCACACATGTACAACTCCTGTTATAAATCTGCTTAAACGTTAACATAGCTATGGAGTCAGGTTTCTCCCACTGAGACGTTGGTATGTGAATCACGCTTTACATTACCTCTATTTTACAAAGAAAGCCGGTTTCCTGTCGAGTAACCAGGACCCTGAGGTGGATGTACAGTAAATACACTCGCTGCAGTCGACGTCTTGCTCTGAATATGAAACATAAAAGTGCATTGTGTCTTAAACACATGACACGCATTCATGAGCACACATGCATGGACACATTTGGCGGGGTGGGGGGGACGGGTGTTGGATCACATGTCTCTCAGAATCTAAAAACATGCAGAGAAATTGTCCTTTTATGTATTCTTGCATGACCTCTGACTTAATGATAGCTGGCTGTTGTCATCCTGTCAGCCGGCCCAGTTTTTTTGAGCTCTCGCTTCACTGTCTGCTTGAGCACTCCACATTTGCCAGAAAACATTGAGCGAAACCCAGCCAGCCAGCCAGCCAGACAGCCAGTTAGACAGGAAGCGATCCAGCAAAGGAGTTAGGGGCTGCATGTGATGATTTATGGCCTTGTTCAGGAATGCTGAATGAGTTCAGGGTACACTGCTGTTATGTGAGCGGACTGAATGGATGGGCATTGCTGACTTTGTCAGCTATGTACCTCATTCTTTTAATGGTAATAGTCATTGGATGTCGTAATGCACCATTTCTTCCCCTTATCAACCTCTGTCACATGTAACTACCAGCTAATCAAGATGTAAGGTAAAGGAGGAAATTAATGACTTTAGGGCCCTGATATCTTGTCAGTGATCTGACAAACACCGCCCAGAAACAGAGTTGGGCAACCTGCCGGCAGTTGGTTGTCAAGCAAAAGTGAAAAACTCTGATATGCATCATTGCTTCACTGAAGCAGTCAAAGCAGAAGTTTCTCAGCGTGACTTCTACGTCTGATATGACTGCAACAGTGTGCCAGTCAGGTGGGACTTTGTGCCACAGTCATTTGTGGCACCTCTCTCGTTGCTGTGCTGTCTTACTCACACCTTCAATGTTGGCTTCCGTTTCTGCCTCGCCAGTGAAAATCAACAAAGATGTCACATCAGTTGTCCTTTAAACAATTTAAAACAAAAAAATCAACTTCCTCAGCTAGGAAAAATAGAGATACGTTTGTTGTGTGTGTGCAGATGTGTAGACGCGGCAATTTACGTGTGAAGTAGAAGTTTACTACGACTTGTGGGTGTGCTAGTTCCTTCCAAGAAGAGGTTTGCATGTGCATGCTTTGGTCTGCGGTGCTTCCCCAACGAGCTGGAGTGAATACTACTGTTGTTGTTTACATTATCCTCCTTTCCCCTCACTTCCTCTGACAGAGCCTGGCTTCAGCCACAGCTGGGCTACTTCTACTTTTGTAGGTTTCTATTGTTGTGGGGAGGAAGCAATAGCAATTGAACGAGCGCTAGTGGCCTTGCCAGAGACAGGCAGGTGAGAGCCAGGGCTACAGATGGTGAGAGGAAGTCTGGGAAGACGAGAAACAACCCAAGGATCAAAGACTCAAGATTTCCCTCGATGGCTCTCTTGTCCTCTCTTCTCTCCTCACCTCGTCTGCCTGCCTGTCTCCACTGTCTGTCTGCTTTCTCGCCTGCCCGTGAGTTGTCCTGTCTTTTCGACATGATCATTGGCTCAGGTCTGTGCCGGACTGCCAGGTTTGGGTTCACTCTCAAGTCACTGAGGTAGAGCTGTGTCTTCTGGTGAGCAGATGAAGAGTCAGCTGGAGCTCACCACAGGGATGAGTGGGCACATTTTTTCCACAGATCTGCGCTCGCCTGTCAGCTTCCCCTCAGATTAGCCATAAAAGGCCACTTACTAAAATCCTTTAATTGAAATTATGTTTTGCTTTAATTCCCCCCTCTCGTTTTGATACCTCCCTCCTCAGAGCTTGTTCCAGGATTGTTAAAGGGACTTTTTTTTCGAGCAGCAGGCAGCTCGGTCGGTAAATTTTGTGTGTTTGAAGACAACTTGTGTGTTTCTCGACAGGGTTTTGTGGTGCAGGAAAAAGGGGTGCTTGCTGCCAAATGTTCACTTGGCTGACTCCATCAAGAAAATATCAAAAGGCCCTTTATGAGGTGCTGTAAAGAAGAAAGGGTGTTTTGAGAGCACAACCAGACTGCAAGGGCAATTCCACTTTTTAAAATGTGCCCTAAGGATACAGCTTATCCCACCTGCTGTCTTTCCTAGTCCACCCACTTCTCTCTCTCCATTCTTTCTTTAGATAAAGGAGTGTGAAGAGTAAATGTGTTGACTGGAGTTTGTGTGCCATGTCAGACTGAGTCACTCTCAAAAGTTTGTTCAGTAGCATTAACAGTCTACATCACATACCGCACAATGTCCAGTCTTAAGTCATAAATGCACATTATGAGCATTCATGTGTATGTTGGTGCGTCATGGCTTTCTGCTGGTTCTAACAGGAGGGCGTAAGTTCCTGGAGGGGTATTTATCTCTGTCCCTGTGTGTGTGTGTGTGTGTGTGTTAATGTCGGCTTTCTCATTCTATATGGTGTTTTCACACTCTTGACCTGAGCCATCTCGTGGTTGGCACTTCAGTTTTAGCTTGTTTTCAACAATCGAATAGAGAGGCCCCTGCCTGCTGTGTTTGTGTATACTTGCATTTGTTACCTCTCTGGACCTTTTCTGTCATAAACACTGACCTTGTCAGGACCAGTAGTTATCATGGAAACCAAAACCTGCTCGTGGTAGAACTTCATGTCTGAGGAATTGGTTAACTTTAGAGTTATTTTATGGTTATGGTGCGTAACAACACTTTGTTTAGTCTGTCAAAATGAATGCAGTCAGTGCAGTGCCCGAAGAAGAATAGCTGCACAAACCTGTGTGTGTGTGTCTGTTGGAGCCCAGGTAATGAGCATTTGGACAGCTGCTGCTCAGCACCTTTTAATGAAATTGTCCTTCCTTGTGTCAGAGCACACACACACACACACACACACACTCAAAAACACATACTTCTCCTTCTCACTAGTTTTTTGACTTATTCCACCTTACAAAAGTCTCTATCAGTTGTCAGGCAGGCTACATTGTTAGTGCTTGTGTAAATCTTCCCATAGTGATTTGATAGACCTCCCCCTTAAAAGCTTGCAGGTGGCTCAACTGCATGAAACTGTGCATTCAAAGGAGCCACAGTTTCATTTGACCTGTGGGAAAGGTGTTTGAGCAGCGAAAGAGAGATAGAAGTAGCCACAAAAGCTGTGACGGAGATCCTCCGGAATGACTGGTACTGAGAAAAGGAAGGAAATGAGCCTGTTGTGTAGGACCTTGTAGCAGAAGCCTCAGAGAGATGGCAGGAAGACGTGGGCAGAGAAGCAGAGAGATGCAGCTCTCACACTGGCACCACCGACATGGGTGTGGTACTTTCTTTTCCTCTTTCATGAATCCCAGTTCTTCACAGAAACCTTTTTGGTGTGCTGATGGTCACTCAGTCACCACCCTGTGGTGCTGTAGCCTCTGCTATGGGGTAGAGAGCCAATGGCACCCTCAGAGGCCCCTCCTAGTGTGCCAGCAAGTCTTCCAGCCCACTGTTCACTCTCCTCTCTCAATCTGCTCCCCTTCTGCCACTACTGTCTGCCCAGTACCCACCCTTCTTTTCACACTGAGCCCTCCTGTGTGCCCCTCTCTGACACTCAGCCTCCAAGTCTCGCACACTATTTTACTGCTCCGAGCATTTGACAAGAACATGCAAGCTTTGCTGGCTGTTTAATGAAGGTAGACATGGAGGCAAAGGCCCCACATGCCTGTGCTTGCAGTTGAACACAAACAGAAGAAACATGAACACAGTGACCTGCACTCGCCCACAAAAACACAGAAGATTATTTTATTATTGTTTAAATCTTGTTACATACGTACAAAATAAGACATAACATTGTAGGACTGGCTGATGTAAGAAAGAAGTCAAATGGAGACAGCAGAAAGTGGGCCGTGTGTGTCCATGGCTTGAGTAAGACGTACACAAATAAACGCCATACAACTATATGTGCGACCTGTGCCATCTGTTCATATACTGTGCTGTTCATGCAAAAATCACCTCACATTTACATGCCAAGACTAGACTTCTGGAACAGTGTCCTACTGAAGATTCAATCACGAGAAGTCACGTAGACTGAATCTGCAGGCCTATTGTGAAAGAATACTTGTTACGCTGCCAGAATGTCATATGCTGCTCACTTAAAAGAAGTGTGTTGCAACACTAAACATGAGCCACATATAGTCATGCATTTGTTCATACGCAGTGTTCTGCCTAACCACTCTCTCTCTCTCTCACCCTCCTATTGTATCTGTTGAACCTAAAGGGACATCGATTGGCCCAATTGACTTAACCTAGAATTAAATGTAATTGACCTAGTTGAAGTCGCCTTCTGTTGGGCAGCTATTTCTGTCATGTGCAGTAACATTTCACATCTAATGAGGTTGTGGAGAATGATGTGCGCCACATTCGGCTCAGGCTGAATCACTTTAGTGTAAAGGGGATTATTTTGTGTGTGTTTAATAGCGTGTAGCTAGGAGTAGCTTAAAGCTAGTGAATATCATCTTCCTCTTTGTGTGTGTGTGTGCGTGCAGTAGTTGTAGTTTGCAGCCACTGAATGGCAAGTGTGTATGTGACCAGGGGATTAGGCCTGGTAAGTGCAGCCGGGCCACTTGTGCACAGAGAGCATTGAAAGAAGGGATTAGAGAGTAAACTGATACTTTGCAGGAAATGAACAGTGGCTACTGATAACTCAACTATCCCTCCTTCTTGCCTCCCTCATCCTCCTCTCCTCCCCCAACAACAGCAGCCACCCACCTATCCTGATCTTCTCATCTCAACTGTCCGTCATCAGTTCACAGTGCTTGGCCGGCAGGATTGTCATGCAAATGGTGCCCCAGGCTCCGGAGCACTGATAAGAAGGGCCTCTCATTTCACAGGGCTTTGTTTTCTAAACAGTGATGAGCTGGGTTGAGGAGACTGGGGAAAGGGGCTCAGCTAGGCTGCTTGAATGGGCGCTCTTACTGTGGCGCCCTGGGGTAAGTGGTGTGGGGAATTTGGAAAGGCTTGGGCTGAATGAGGCAAGATGTGAGGCGAGTGCAGGAGTCATGTTCTCTGGCAGCAATCTGGTTTGACGTGTTGATGGAGCCTGATGCATTTTCTCCCGACACTTTTGTTGGTTTTCTCCAGGATCGCCATTCTCTGTTGGGCTCGCTTTCTTCCTCCATTTAGACAATGTCAGTCAGTGTTTGTTATTTGACACTGCGTATGGTTTGTCCTTTTCTAAAGGGCTGTCAGCGCTCAGTCTGGAGCCTCATTTGCTGCTGTTATTATTGCATAAACATAGAGGTTCACGGCACGTTCAGAGGGTTTCTGCTCTCCCGCTGACCCTCCTGCTTTGTTGCATTCTGGCCAAAGAGATATGAGAACTGCTGCAGAAACATTCAGCAGGCAAAACTTCAGGTTCTAGATTGATTTGCACATTTGGCATTGAGACTGCTCTTAAAAATAATGGAAAACATATTTGCCTCCAGCTGAGTAAGACTTTCAAAGAAAAGAAATTTGAATGCGTATTCCAAATAGTAAAATATAAAAATACATATGAAAAACAGATGTTAGGGCAGCAGACAACAAATGAAAAATGTCTAGCATGCTGTATTCCTGTACTATCATTAATGAGGCAGGAGTGAGCCAATCACAACAGCTGTAGCAGAAGTGCTCGTAATGGGTCAGCTTGGTCTTGAACAAGACTTGCACTCAGGAGCAACTGTGTCCTCTCCTCCCCCTTTTCTCCGCTCTGTCCCTTTCTCTGTTTTTTATCAAATTCCTCTTTTTATGCCCCCTTTTTTCTTCTTTTTGAAGTCTCCCCTCTCTTGTAAAAAGCCAAGCTGGTGGTTTTTGCCCCAGCTTTGGGTGTGAGAGAGGGGAGGAGGGGAGGCTGTAGTTTAAGTTTAGGCAAACCCTCTGTCCTTTCTATTGAAGGTGCAGGGGGGATGTGGGGCAGTAAAAGTTTGAATTTTAGAGCCTCCCTGTTTTTTATTTTATGATTGGCTTCTTTATGGGCTGGGAGCTACAGCTGGTGGTGTGAATAGCTGCCCAAGGTGACCGAGTCCCAATAAAGTGTAGGCCAGCCGGGCTGAGGCCTCTAGTCCAGCCATGGGACCGCCTTTATAGGCTGCCTTACGAGCATAGGCCTCTATTAAAACCTGGCAGGGCTGCGCTGAGGAATTTGGGGCCAGGAAACAAGAGAAAAATGGGGTTTGTGTGTCAGGGGGTGGTGGGATACAGAGTTGGGGGTGTTGAAGTTTGAGGGTGACGAAGGGTGAAAGTTGAAAGAAGTGTTGTTGAGGACGGGAGGGGGGGGGGGCAACATGTGTGTCTGTGAGCTTGTGCAGAGTAACATGTGTGACGAGGGTCTGGCTCTATATGTGTGCAGCAGCTTATGTTTCTCTGGGGAAGTATGGAATCCATACACTACGCGCAGCCTGTTATGGGTTCCACTTTGGAATAGAATGAAGTTAAATGTACCAGAGCGAGTATGCGACTGGAGGTTCTGCTGTCATCGTGTTCCAGTTTGAAAAGTAGACAGAGATCAGCTTTGCATGCATGTGCGTGTTTGACGTGAGTTCGCTCTGTGTTTGCAAGATGTCATTGTGAACTGTTGTCAGTCTTTGGAATGAGGAAGAGCCAGCTTTGACACTTGGCTGCGAAAGCTCGCCGCGCTACCTGGCCTTATCACACAACCTGTCAGTCAGTGGCACTTTTAGTTACTACTGTAGACATTCTTTGTCTCTGCTGTCAGACAGTTATCCTCCCTTTGTTTCTCTGTGTTCACAAAAGCTTGAGTGCTGTCATCAAGGAGGTCATTTGGTCCTGGAAATACAAAATGTTGCAAGCAGTGCTTCCCCTGTTCTTTATGTGGCTCAAATCTGTCCTTGGGAGAAACCTTTCAAACATAAAATAGTCTCGTAATCCACTTCCAGGTGACATGTGGCCATTAATTGGCATCTCTTACTTACGACACAAATCAAATGTAGAAGAAACCCATGTCACCTGTCACATCACATGTGAATGCAGTCAAGCATGCTCAAAGTATCCGCGTCTGCTGTGTGTAATGATAAGTGCTCATGTGACATTTTTACTCACACAACAGAAGCTGTGTATTTGTGACACATCATATGCTCATCTGTTTCTTTTTTTCTCCTTTTCACAGCGGTGGAGACCCAGAGCACCAGCTCAGAGGAGATGGTACCCAGTTCTCCGTCTCCACCTCCCCCACCTCGTGTCTACAAACCCTGTTTTGTGTGCCAGGACAAGTCCTCGGGGTACCACTACGGGGTCAGCTCCTGTGAGGGCTGTAAGGTGAGAAGAAGCTCTGAAGAAGTTCCCTTTGAGCTCCACTTTATCTGTGTTGTATACATCCACAAGAAGGCAGGGTGACAAAAAGCAACAACCCCGAAGCTACTTATTATAAAATATGACAAGAAATCCAAAAGAAGTAAGAAAAATGTACAGAGGAAGAGAGCAAAATGCCTCATTGTTTAACTCCTCTGTTCAAGGGACAAGACGGAGATGAAAGACGAGCGAGTATGAAGGACAAACTGTTCAATGGCACGTCCATGATTTTTATGACTTGACAAGGATGCACACTGTCTCACTCTCTCTCTCTCTCTCTCCCTCCCCTCTCACTCTCTTGCCCTCTCCCCTTTTGTCTCTTGCTTCCTGATGCTCCAGGGTTTTTTCCGCCGCAGTATCCAGAAGAACATGGTGTACACCTGCCACAGAGACAAAAACTGTCAGATTAACAAGGTCACACGCAACCGCTGCCAGTACTGCAGGCTGCAGAAATGCTTCGAGGTCGGCATGTCCAAGGAAGGTGAGACCTCCAGGACCAGAGACAGAGAGCCACTTCACACACACACACACAGAGCGTGTTGATATCTGGATTCTCCTTGGCTCAGTGCTGATTTTGATTTTACCATCAGATAAAAGACTTGACCTGATTCACACAGTGTGAATGTACTGATCTATTAATGCTCAGCTAGAGACTCTGGGAAACTATGCAGCAGATGATGAGCCTGCCAGAAGTGGTGATCAGGGCGAGGCTGGGCACCGAACCAATCATATGACTAATCATTTTACGAAATGACTTCCTGTTTCACAACAAAGCCTTGTCTCTCTGGCCAGTACATACACAGCTTCCATTTGTGATCACAACGCAGCAGATTTGGGGTTTTGACTAAGCCAATGGGCGCCCAACTTCATGCTGTTGGCCAATTTTTAAGACCTCCAGTAATGCGTCCTCTTCATTTTGAGACTGTATGTGGAGGGGTGTGTCTAAGTGGCAGTTTCTTGCCCGTCACAGAGCCCGTGGGACACGTATGTGGGTGTAATGTTTGTGTGGGATGTGTGTTAAGACCGGGATCACATTGTGCCTCCGCTATTACTGGATATCCTGAGAGGAAGGAAAGTAGGGGAGGAGGAGTGAGAGGAGGCAGAGAGGAGAGAGTGGACGACTGGTTTGTGTACACCAGTCAATTGGATAGAGAGATGGGCAAGGAAGAGAGCGGGTGATAAGGAAAAGATAGCCTGTGTCCGTGCGGCGCTAAAGGAAATATGTTAATACTGTTAAGAGCAAACTTAGTTGCCTTTTGTGTTCTGGGTTTCCACTATGAAGCACTTGGCAGTGGTGAAAGACACTGAGCATGAGTGCTGAGGATGTTTTCACATTGATCTCAGATAGAGAAGAGGAACTCTGTGTGGCTGATCACTGAAATTGCCTTAGGAAATGATTTTGCATGAAATAGTGGTGAATCTCTTGTTTTTCTTCACACAGCGGTGCGTAATGACCGAAACAAGAAGAAGAAGGATGTGAAGGAGGAGGTGGTGCTTCCTGAGAGCTATGAGCTAAGCGGAGAGTTAGAGGAGTTGGTCAATAAAGTCAGCAAAGCTCACCAAGAAACCTGCCCGTCACTTTGCCAGTTGGGCAAATACACCACCGTAAGTCACACACACACACACACGCCCAACGCTGCTGTTCACTTCTTCTGTGTGTGGCAACCTTTTCCAAGCAACGCCGTCACTGTGAGCTTCCTACATTGCAAAGACGTAAATTCACCATAGCTTTCCCAATAGAGCGGTGGCTTAACTAATTCAGTTCCCCATTAAGCCATCTGTGTGGCCTCTGAATGATGGATGTAACATGTAAATGGATTTTTCTGCCTTGATTGATGTAACATGTAAATGTGTTGTGAGGCTGCGGACACGCTTGCCTTGATGCAAACAGGGTTTGCACACACACCTCTGTAAAGGCTTGCTGAACAGTGGCTGTTTGCTTGTGTGCTTCAGAACTCCAGTGCAGAGCACCGTGTCCAGCTGGATCTGGGTCTATGGGACAAGTTCAGTGAGCTGTCCACCAAATGCATCATCAAGATTGTGGAATTTGCCAAACGGCTGCCAGGATTCACCACCCTCACCATCGCAGATCAGATCACTCTACTTAAGTCAGCCTGCTTGGACATACTGGTGAGTAGTTGTTACCTTCTACACTCATTTTGATGGAAAGTGACTGAATGAAAGAAAGTACATTTCCGAAATGAGGCAACACTGGCATCCAGTGGTGAAAAATGGTAGTGTAGGGTGGTTTCCTTCAATAATACTTGGTTGGAGAATAGTGCCACTGCTAGCTGATGACTGTTAAGACTCTGTGATTTCATCCATTGATCACATTTTTCTTATTGTTCACAAGGTTTTTCATCTTCTTGTGCTCACAGATGCTGAGGATCTGTACACGCTACACCCCAGAGCAGGACACTATGACCTTCTCAGATGGTCTGACTCTGAACCGGACTCAGATGCACAATGCTGGCTTTGGACCACTCACAGATTTGGTGTTTTCCTTTGCTGGCCAACTTCTGCCTCTGGAAATGGACGACACAGAAACTGGCCTCCTCAGTGCCATCTGCCTCATCTGTGGAGGTACTGCAGCGACCATAATTAAACCTTTAGAGGCGCTGTCGATGAAATACATGTTAAATAGCTTTATATTCAGATAGCTATTGTGACTAAGTTCATACGAGAGCAAATTAGCACATAAATGAATGTATCCACATAAATCTTAAGGATAATTGTGGATCAAATTTATTTGGTGACCCAAAAACAAATCTCTGGCTATCCATGTGATTCGTCAGTGACATAGTTTATCCAATCAGGAGCCAGTACTCAGGCAGAGGAGAATTGGAAATGCTTAGTTAGCAAAAGACATGAACTTTACCTAATTAAAAGATCAGTAACTAACTGCTAAACTAATTTGTTTTCCCAGTATAATATATAAGTATAAGTATATAAGTATATATCTATATAATCTGCTTCCTCATCAGACCGTATGGATCTAGAAGAGCCCCAGAAGGTGGATAAACTACAAGAGCCTCTACTTGAGGCTCTGAAGATCTATGCTCGCCGCCGTCGTCCCAATAAACCCCACATGTTCCCCCGTATGCTGATGAAGATTACTGACCTCAGAGGCATCAGCACCAAGGGTTAGTATGAGGAGAATGATATACAGTGTTGTTGTTTTGTAAATAAACATGACAAACTGAGAATAATTACCTATTGTCATGTTTTCTGTGTCCAGGTGCTGAGAGAGCCATCACTCTGAAAATGGAGATCCCGGGGCCCATGCCTCCTTTGATCAGGGAGATGCTTGAGAACCCCGAAGCTTTTGAAGACCAAACAGAGTGCAACGACAGCCCGCCGCCTCCGCTGCCGCCGCCGCCTCCACCAGCAGCACCGGTCCTGAAGCAGGAAGCCGAGGACGAGGACGACAGCTGGGCCACAGAAAACAACAGCGAGCCTTCACCAGAAGAGGAGGACGAGGACGATGACGACGATGTGGGAGATGAAGAGCGAGACAGAGGCTCGGACAGTGACGGGGAGTCCTGGGGGGTTCTGGATGCCATAGATGGGTCGAGGAAAGGCCTTTTTGGGAGGGCCCAGTGAACAGAGCATTTCACAAACACACACACACACACAAACACACACACACATACGCACACACACTACAGACGTACAGCACAACCTCACTTATCCTCTCACCTCAAGAAGATGCTGGCCCTCCCTCCTTCTCTCTCTTTACTGCACATCACTGTGTCCTCCTCAGTGGAACACAGCAGAGCCTTATGTGTACAGACACTTCTAACTCAGGCCACACGGTCCATGACAAGTGAACTACAGAAAACTAAAGAGAGATGACAATAAACCGTATGAACTCCTGGCACAGCCAAGAGGGAAGTTAATGTGACAAAAAAAAAGAACATAACCTCTTTGAGAAAGTTAAATGTCTCCATTTTTCTGCTATTGTTTTGTCGCTATCTCAATTTGGGAAAAGGCCAAACCAGTCAACAGAACTGTGCAGTTAATTCTAAAGGATTTTTCAATAAGCACATTTCTCGAAAGAAAGAGAATACAGGGCAAAACCAAATTGAGTATGCTAATCCTGTGTTTTGTTTTTTTTTGTTTCTTGTTTTTAGTCTTTCTTTTTTTTCAATTTATGAATAAGTCCATACATATCTATATACCATTATATTTTGTCTTTATTTGTTATTCTGGTTTTATATATATGAACAAGACAAGTTGTTGTTTGTTTGTTTTTTTTCTTTGAAGAGCTTTCCTGAGACGATATTAAGAGGGAAAGAAGGGTAATCAGAACTGGCTGGGTCTTCCTCATCAGCTGCATATGCTTGGCTGGGGCTTTTTTTTGGGCACTTTGACTCACTGTGGATGTCAATGATAATCAACCCCCCCTCCCCCCCCCCGAGGACTATTGTTATGTTGCAGTAACTACATCAGTTTCTGTTATCAGGGAATTGGCATTATTCTATTTTGCTCTTGTTGCAGCCAACATAACTCATGTTGAACGCAAGTATCTTCGTGCCAAAGTTAGGAAGAGTCATGTTTGGAACATGATGTTCCAACTACTGGCAGGGTCTCCGCTCTCCAGCCATGACACAGTGATCCTCATAGCAGAATGCTCACTCGCGCATGCACTCGTACAGAACACCATTGATCTCATGCACAGTATATACTGTGCATATGGAAACAAATATGCAGACACATTCGCTCTACCCTCAGCTGTAGCAGATGTCCACATTGGCCTTGAGTGCCCGACTCAGAGATTTACACTTGACCGTATATGTAGCACTTTTGTGATCCTCTATTCAAGCAAGGCACATCTCGTCTGCTGAGAGTGGAATCACTGTCGATGAGCTCATATCTCTCTCCGTTAGCATGTCACAAATGAGGACAACATCAGTATATTATACAATCAACCCTTGAGCACTCCCGGGTGATGTCCGCAGACAAATACACATCCACACGTTCGAGCACGGACGAAAAGAATCCACACGTAGTAGCAACATTATGCATTAACATAATGATCAAAGACAATATGCAAGTGGAAAGCAGGAATCCTTATGGAAGACATTTTGGAATCAGACTCAGGGCTTTTCAGTAAGGACCAAACCATAGCTGCTTTCAGGCAGGCTAGTAACAGGCAATATTTATGTGTGTGTTCTTGACTCCCTTTTGATCAACTCCACCCCGCTGCGTGTACATGGAAGGTGACCGGTCTGAAAAACAGTATGGATGCCAGTTGGACTCTCCCAGAGGGGAGGGGCCAACTCATCATCTTCGCTGACGTCGTCACTGCCCTGCCTGTGCGTTGTGCTGGCATCCATGCGACAAAGCCACCTTCTCATCCCAAAAGCCATTATATCATTTTGTCTTCTTGTGTATATCGTTCCTTCTCTTTAAACGGAGGTGTGGAGGACTGTGTGTGTTCTCATGTATGATTTCTTGTTTGTTTGTTTTTTTTTTTGCCAAAATGTCTCAGTAGGTGGTCAGCTGATGGAGATCAGCTGATCTACGGAACAGAGTTGTTGTTTTTTTTTTTCTTTTTTTCTTTCTTTGAAGCAATATGAACGTTCTCTCTGTTGCAGTAAGAGGTCCCATCTTCAGAACATGAGATTTGTTTGTTAGTGTGCGTGTGCGTGTGCGCGCGCGTGCGTGCGTGCGTGTGTGTGTGTGTGTGTGAGCGTGTGCATGTGAATGCAGTAACCTGTTTTCAGTCATCGGGTGAATGTCCTTGGTTTGGTGCTGTCACACAGAGAGTCTCGTGTGATGACCTCATCCTCTGTCTCTGCTGTGCTGTCAAGATATTAATGATGGTAATCCGGGCAGAATATCGAGATTATGTTGTTTTTGTTTTTGTTTCTCAACATGGCCAAGGTGTTGTCTACCCCTCTGTTTATGTCAACTTTTGTCATACAAAGAAAAGCCATATAAACAGTAAGAGGCACAATAAACTACTTTTGTGAGATTACTGACTCTTTTTTTATTATTATTTTTTAGAACTAAGTTATTCTCCCTCATGCAGAAGTGTCTCACATGATGAGAAATTCCACTCCATTCAATAAGAATAAACTCAGCAACTGGGAAGCATCTACGTTACCAGGATGTATCAGTAGAGGGAGCTCTTGCGCCATGACTGCAGGGTATACTGCATGCAGTGACGTTCACTCTGCAGATGAGTGACACCGGGGTCTGATGGGTCATGGAGAGCTGTGGTTGCTGGAGTCTAATAAATCATCGACTCCTGCTGAACAAGGACATCAGATAAAGGTCTGTGCCTATGATTTGTTCACTCTGCAGTTAGAGGAGTGTAGGTGACAAGAGTTAAAAAACACACACACACACACATCACACATCACAGAGTTACTCTTTCCTAGTTTTGTTTCACAGATAGAGTGGTCCAGGTGTGAAGAATAACAATGATAAATCTGTCTCTTATGATGTATTTGTTGAGTGCACCTGAGAAACACCACAGCAGCTACATCACGGCACTACACACGTATAAAAGAGAGTGCGCATCAGTGTGTCTGTGTCAGTGTCAGTGGGGTGGAGTGGCTCAGTGGTTAAGACCCTACCTTGTGTACCAAAGACATCATGGTCGCAAGTTCGATTCCACCCCTGGCTAATTGTACTTGATTCCATTGTAAGTCGCTTTGGATAAAAGCGTCTGCTAAGTGACATGACATGTAATGTAATGTGTCTCAATTCTTAAGCATGTCAGAGCTCATTTGTTGGTTGGCAGAAAAATAATCAACTATTCTCCTAACAGATGAATTGGATTTGTAAAATTTAAACTAAAGTACCTGTACTGTGATGTGTTCAGCCTGTGTTACTTTATTATCATCTTTCATAAACTAGAAAAAAGAAGAAGCACCAGATCAGTCAATGGAAAATGAAAATAAGGTGCATTCATTTTCATTTGAATGAGATATATGATTTTGTTTTGGTAAAGGCCTGTGATAAATGACATGACACCAGGCCCTTAAATGCAACTTAATGCTACAGATTTGTCAGAATCTGTCGCGTAAAATGTAAACACAGCCTTTACGGTGTTTATAGCGACCACCTTAAATACATCACTGTCACTGGCGTGATCATGTTCTCATGAACACGGAGTCTTCTTAGTAAAGGACCGTCAATAGTAAACAATCGTCTTTTAAGTGTACCAGTGTGGGACACAAACGCCTCACTTTAATTTTATTAATAGAGCAACACACACACACACACACACAGAGAGAATCAGAGGAGAATGATAAACATGATGAGATTCTATCAATTATATGATTGCTTTCATTAACCACCATTAAAGACAGATCAATAATGCCAGACGAGAATTAAAAGAAGACCCATACATTCTTCACTATTTTACAAGGAACAATCAAACGGGCTCATATAGTGCGCCCTTGGATGGTGTTGCCATGGGAACCCATGGGATGGTTCGGGTGTGCTTGAGGGAATTTAAAGGAGCCAGGAAAGATTTCTATATGGACGACTCACCCTTCCACATCAGTGGTATCTGATAAACTAATTACATGAGGTACCAATACTTCTCTGAAAATGAAAAGAGGCCCCTGGAAAAAAAGGGAATAACTGCTCAATGAATTAATAAATAGTAAAAAAAAAAGAAAAAGCTCCCTTGTAATATTCTTGCAGCCACAGGACATCAATTATTCACAAAACTAGTAGAGAATCCATAAAAGTAGGCCACGACTGCAGCATCGCTGCAAATTTAATTTGAATATTTAAACCCAGGGAAAGAGTATGTTGCACATCTGCTGAGTTTGCTCCGAACACGAACAAACTGCAGTGGTTCCTCGGTCAACACACAGGAGAGGTAATGAGCAGCAGAGGCTGCTACTCCTCAGAGAGTGATCGGGAGGATAAAGCTCGGTGAACCTGAGTGCTCCTGGCAGCAGTTAGGGAGGAAGAAGCCCAGGTTCAGGGTGTGATAAAGGCGAGGGAGTGGAGATGCATGTGACCTGGGTTTGATGTGATAAAAAAACTGTCAGGACCTGAAGCAATATACAAGGCGGTGAGTAATATTTGACATATCCTGGATGCATGGCGCTGGGCGCGCAGGTTGTAACGTGAAATACCACGTCATTTACAACACCTCTGCTGCATGGGTCAGAACAGACAAAAAGGACACGCTCATCATTTGTTGCATATGCAGTGAATCCATGGAGAGTTGGACATTAGTCATGGGAGAGGAGAGGAGAGGAGAGGTGAGGGGAAGGTGAGGAACGTTTTCAGGTGCAAAGACCGTAAATTTAACACCTTCCCCCATCCTGCACGAGCAGAGAGGCAGGCGGGCAATCTTAAAGAAAGGGTAATGGAGAAAGTGATGAAGAAATGGGTAAAGGTATCTGTGACAAGAGTGAGAATGGAGGGCGTGCCAGCAGGGAGGTAGAGGAAATAAACAAGGCCAGGTAGAGGAAGGGGTGATTTGGGAAAGAGGAGCGGGAGCTGGGGAAGGCAGGCAGGCAAGTGTTGGGGTCATAAAAACTAGGAGATGTGTTCTGGCCTCTGGGTCTTCATATCTTTTACATTTCTAATTAAAAGAGATAAAGAGTGAGGGAGCCATCAATCCCACAGTGATTTCCCAGTTAAGGTTTTAGAGGGAGCTGTAAACTAGGCAGCCTGGCATCATTGATTTTATAATTAGCTATCGTCACCCCAGACTTAAGATGGAGGGAGTGTGGTAGAGGAGCAGGGGGAAAGCTTAAAAAGGGAGCAGGAATCTGCCAGAGGAGTGGGGAGGCACAAGGAGGAAGATGATGAGGACGTCAGACCTGAGGGGGGGATTGTGGGAGAGCCAAAGGTGGGCAGAGAGAAAATCCAGAATGAGTATTGTAACTGAAACAGGCAATAAGCCAAAATGGAATATGGCCTATATACCGGCGTGAATAGAAAATGGCCTGGTTAATTACCAGTGAAATGCCATGTGAGGATCAAAATATTGCTATGATCTTTGGCCAGAAAAAGACACATTAGAGCCAGTAATGAATACATAAACCATTTTATTATACAGAACCCACCGAAACCCTGTTACATGACTGATAAGAAACCATGGTGTACAAGTGGGATAACCTTCACACACAAAACTTCAAAACAAACCATAACCACTGCAGCTTTATAGCAGTGAGAGACGGTGTCCTGACAAAGAGCACATCTACTGGAGCTCTCAGTGGAACAACAACAACAACAACAAAATAACTTCCATAAGAAATAAAGTCAGATTAAAGGCACAAACAAGGACTATGGAGAATACATGTAGTGTGCTGTTTTCCGGGAAAGAACACCAAACTCCACAAAAACACAGGATACACAGAACACAAGGTAAATAAGTGGAGAGGCAGAGATTTACTGCCGCCACCATAATCACCCAGTCCCTGCTGTAGCCATTTAAACATTAAAATCCTTCTCTTTGACTGATTTAAACCCAACACGCTGATATCATTCCCTTTCATTAGCGTCTCACCAAAATACAACTGAGTGTTTGAAAGCGGAGGATAAAAACGGCGTCGATAAAATATGCATCGACGCAACACACGGCGTAATGATTAAGATAAAAAGACACATCTGACATATTGTTAAGTATCTATATATCGCCTTTTTCGTCTAAAAACTCTGTTATAGTAAAAAATAGGGTGCAAATACAGCAGGGAGAATCAAGCAATCAAAGTGTCTCGCAAATATTATTTCAGCCAAGCATGGGAGTTCTGCTCACATGTCTGTGTGAAAACCCAAAAACCTCTTCCCAACTAAACCTGGATAGTTATATTGCTGCATAACTCAAGGTAATTATAGATAGAAAATCATGAAAAATGCATACAGTATTGATTAAAAGGTAGTCAGCTATTTTTATTAGGCAGTATAATGCCACAGGCTGGGGGTTGGATAGCAACACCATGTCAAGATGTCAAGACCTGTAAATATCTTTTCTTTATTTCATTATTTTAGGCACAACTGTGCAATGGCAAAGTGAGATCTCTGTACAACATATTAAACGAATAAAGTCTGATACTAAATATTCAAATGACGAGCGAGTAAATTAGCATTTTCATTTAAAAATAATTATGAAACACAAAATACAGGGTCATTAATTGACGAGTAAAAACTGTAGCTGATCTACAGTGAAAAGCTTATGCGCATTAATGTTATAATAAAGATGACACGAAGTCACTGAAGCAGAAAGGTGCGTCCGGCATCTATCACGGTCCACTTTAAACACAATCTGTTCCATAAGCTCGCTATTTTAAACCGCCCGTCCATTTTTAAAGCGCTTCCGCATCACTAAATCTCCTCCACTGCAACTGCGTGACAATTAACTGCTAATGCGTACAAGAAAGTGCATATCAAATCTTAGTTCTGAGTAAATGGGGGAGAAATATGATGTCATAGACCTACATTACTGCAATATAATTTTAGCATGATGCTGTATCATTACTTTATGTCGCCTTGAATAGTGTTCAAAGCTGCTGTGGAGAATTTAATGCTGGAAGAGAGTTTTGCCATGATTTTCAGTGGAGCCCGGCCTGCACAAAACATAATTACAGTGCCTGTCATGACTCCTAATCACAAATGTCATAAAAACGACATAACATCCATCGTAAAGCTCTCGACATAGCAATGATTCAACAGAAATCATTCTGCTACAGCCTGTGAACTCTCAAATGCCAGCGCCCATGCCTAAAAGCCCGTCGTTTCAAACTATGCAACAGTCTTATGTCAGTCATAAACATGGTGTTGACCTGCCACCACACGCGTCATGTCATCTCTAACAACGGAACAGTAAGGGCAATAATACAAACCCCTCTCTATGAGTGGAAGGGAAAAAAAAAAGATGATGTAAATTGCATATTAATATTTTGTCAGTGTGGTGAGCGACTTGTCTTGTAAATGGAAGTCATGTGGATGTAATGTGGCCACACTGTCCGCTGGTTACCAGAGGGAAGTGTCCGCCAGATCACTGGAGGGGAAAAAAACACAAAAGCAGGGTGAGCACGTGAGGGAAAAACTTGAAAGAAACACACATTCCGCTTGAAAGAGGAGGTTAGACTGAAGAAGTGAGCGAGTGGGAGCGAGAGGGCTTTAATGATGCTGAAAATTGGCCCATGACTGTGGTACACCCCTCAGGTAAATCACTGCTACAGCTTGCTGTCAACTTATCTGTCCCCTTGTCCTCCCATCGCCCCTCCCACGCCCTGGCTCTGTTTTAGACCGCCGTCCCCCCCCCGACGCCTCACCCTGACTCAACTTCTTTTACGACCACATATTCAAAACTTCCATCTTCCAGCCATACTCACCCTGTCACCATAAATAAATGGCCGCATGTGTCTGTGTGCATTAGCGAGCTTTGAATTCACTGTGTACGAACAAACCACTTCTGTGTAACCAGAGGTGAAAAGTAACCAAGTAGATTTACCGAGGCACTATCATTTAAGAGCAACTTCTAAGTAGAAGTGCTTAATATTTCCATTTTGGGATACTTTATGCTTTATTTTTTATATATCTATATTTTTATCTGTACTTTTTCTGCATTCCGGGGTGTAATATGATACTTTTCATTCTACTGAATTTATCTGGTGGCTGTGTTCACCTATTACTTTGCAGGGTAAGGCTGCGCGCACAAATCAAGTCATGAGCTCGTAAAATATGACGCACGGCTGGAGTTTAAAACCAGCCAGCATGACAGGTAGAAATTTGTTGGCTTCTTTGGCCACAAACACATTTTCATTTCAATATGCAGTCAGTAATGTAAATCTTCATTTTGAACATTAAATCTTCAACCATTTGTTGTGACTGTCTTATCCGTTACTCCTCCACTTTGCCCGTCATTTGGGGAACTATCCTTCGGTGCATGTTGAGTGTAGGGAAGTAGAATGTCCCTGTGTCCAGACCTGTCACGTTAGCATAGGGTGACAATGCAGCTATGTAAGGATGTTCTGTTACAAGATCTGCTCTGAAAAATGTACAAAAGATGCATTAAAAACAATAAATAGAACTATGTTGCCATTCATTGCTTAAATGAAGACTTTTCTTACGAAGATAAACAGAGGACTTTTCATGTTTTCATGCTACCTGACGGCCAGTGCAGTGTCTCATATACACTTGGATAGGGAGTGTAGGACAAAATAAGGGATTCAGATGGTTGCACTGAGCAATTCCATCCCTAGATGTCACCAACTCCTACACACTGGTCCTTTAATACTGATCCAATAATGTGTAAGTAGCATTTTATGGGTATGTGAGACGATGAATGGGGTAACTCATATTATTGTAGTGGAGTAGGCCTTGTAATGGACTGGCAACCTACACTACAATGAGTGATCGTAGAGGAGTAGAAATTAAGAGTTTCATAGGCGATAGGCAGGGAACACCATGGACAGTTTGCCAGTCCATCACAGGGCCACATCGAGACATTCACTCTCACACCTGTGGTCAATTTAGAGTGTCCGATCTGCCTAATCCACATATTGCATGTTTTTGGACTGTGGAAAACCCGGAGAACCCGGAGGAAACCCACGCACACATGTGGAGATCATGCAGAGTGCTAACCACGACACCAACCGTGTGGCCCTAAAAGTTTCATAAAAAGGAAATATTCAAGGAAAAATACGACTACCTAAAACCCATACTATATTAAAACTGGTACTGGTGGAGGAGAGGGAGGAGTGGCTCAGCCGGTGATCAGACAGCTGGACAGAATCAGGTAATCAGTCAGCTATATAAGCACACTTGCAACCTGGGTCTGGTCTCTTGCAGTAGGCTGGGTCCACAGAGAGGAGCGAAGCGGAGACGGGCTGGAGCAGCAGCGCAGTTTAGAGCGGCGCCGGAGTTTTTTTGGGTGGATTTTATTTGTGTTGGACAATAAACAGACTATTTTATATCGCAAAGCTGCCTCTTCCTTCCGTTCGGAATAACCCGTGAGAGGTGAAGCTCACACACTGCAAGGCCTGCATGTGCTGTATGTGTATGTGTATGTGTACAGCATGTTATGGTCAAATGTGTTTGAGGTGAGAGGTTGTACCTGAGAACAGTGTCCATGTGCTCCGGCAGCAGAAGGGCTGTCTCCTCTCCAGAGCTGTGAGTTCCACACTGAAGTGGGTCAGACTCCTCTTCCTAAACACCACACACACACACACACACACACACAATCATCACGTATCCGTGTAGCAGCTTACACAGTCTGATAACTTGCAGGCTTGCGGCCTAATTACATTCCAGATAATGTCAATATGAAATGATCCAATGGCGTATTTAACTGGTGTGCATGGCTGTCAGCACGAAGTAGCTGTAGCTCATTTTTAGTAACACATATTATTACACTACCGATGCTACAGTGTAGAAATGACGGGGATGTTGAACACAGATGGAGTGTCTCACCGAATCAGAGCTGTGTGCGAGAGTGTCAGTGCTAGCCTGGTGTGGTGACGAGAGAGGAGCTGGCTGGTTGATGACCACTGTGCTCCTCTCCATCTCCCTCAGGGAGTTTGGAGGCGTGGCAAGGAGCAAGGTGTCAGGCTGGCCCTGCTCACACAGGCTGTAGTGTCCCAGAGGTCTGGGCGGACGGAGAGGCTGCAGGGCCTCTGGATTTTCATCCTCAGAGTCTGATGACACGCTCTCAGGCCGACCTGCCAGACAGAAACGTAGGCAAAGAGAAAGTTTTTAACTTTTCCTCAAAGCACTAATCCCACCACTACTGCAGGCCATTCTTAGATCAGGTATTCATATCCGTCCTCACTGACCCGAGCCTTAAGCCAGTAAGAATGTGTTCTAGATCATCACGTATGTGCGTGTGTTGGAGAAAAAATAAAAGAAATGAAAGGAATGAATTGAATGAATCAAAGCAATTCTAAAGCAGGAACATTAAAAAGGTTTAAACACCTAACATATGTCAACATATGGGCCCCGATTAGTGTAGAAAATCAGCCAACCTGCTCCTACTGCTGGTCAGATGTCAGCTGATCAGTCTTTAATGCAGCTCAGGAATGTGAACACATGCATCCTCAAACTACCCGTGAGTGTGGTTTTTGTGAGCGGATGTGAGGACACGTTCAGGATGGACTTGATGGGATCTCGGGACGAATGTTAATACCAGGTTTGAATGGGGTCAATATTTAGTGCTGCTGCTCTAAAATAGTAGTTAACACTTTTATTCTTCACATCTGCAGAGCATACAGTAGATTAATGTGCAGCTCCATTCACCTGTAGAGGCGATCAGGGCAGCGCTCCACTTGGCACCGGCTACTGTTCCCATCTTCTGCTCCAGCTGACAGATGTAGTCCATCAGCTCCTGAAGTGTAAAATACAACCATCACACACCAGGGCAGGAATTTCATCACGGTCCCAGAAACAAACACCCTCATGGTGTCTGACTACTTCAGGCCAAAACCACAGGAAAAAAAAAATTACAAAAGCAGAAAATATGTTTTTACATAAATATCATCACAGGTTTGAGCATGTGTTTGATTTATAAGGTGCCGCAGATTGGCTGCTTTGCTCCCATATGGTGGGTGTTAAAACTGAACTGGACACTGATTTTTAAAACATTGACCATCCAATCTGTCAGTCCGCATGATGGTGGTTAGCAAACAAAAACCCTGCAGGCACTTAAACAGTGGCAGCAGTGACTGCCCTGAAATCCACTGATTTATATTACACTATAAACAATTTATACTGCACAATAACAACTAAGAGGACAACAACAGAAAGAAGAGTCCTGACACCTGGTATATTCATAATGCCACTATACTTGTGTATATTTTACATCAATACGCTTTAGGGTATGAATTATATTATTATTACCAAGCTTTTAGGAAAACAAAATATATTAATAGGCGCACTAAATCTTGACAGTGGAATAAATTGCAACTAAACCTGTACTTAACTTAACTTTAAAGCTGATAAAGAGTGAAGTACTGCTGTTGAGAGCTGATAAGGATACGACAGGTGCAATATATTTGAAGCCATACAAGGTATTTATTAACCTTGAGAACTTGTCAGCTGACAATAAGGGGGAGAACAAAGTCAGTACCAGTGACACTCTGTGTTTACACATGAATATACAGATTCGTTAGAAATGACAGATTTCTAACGTTTCAGGCTCAGATTCCACCTGCCTCGAGAGTCAAGCTGTGTTTCTGACCTTCTTCTCTGCAAGTAGCTGCTCCTTCTCTTTTTGGGCGACCCTGAGGCTGGCCTTTAGCTCCTGGAGCTCCCTGCGTGTTTCACTCAGTTGAACCTGCAGACGAGATACGGTAAGCGAGCAGGATACAGTCAACTAGCACCAGTTAACAAATGTCAAATCAAGATCCTATCAGGTTAGACTGCACTTATTGTTATGAGTTGCATCAGATGAAAGCATCAAACCAATTGGATCTAAAATGATGCAGTTTTTCTCACCCGATTGCAATCCTTTTCTCTTCCGAGTTCAACCTCCAGCTTTACTTTCTCCATCCTCTCCTCCTGCAGCCTCTCCTCCATCCTCTGCATCTCTGTATTGAGTTTCTCTAGTTGCTCGTGGTCCTTCTGTAAAGGTGACACACACACACACAAGAGATTTACTCTAAATATAAGATATTCTCCTCAGGCAGTGAGGTTACGAGACCATGTGTAAAAACATGACTTGACTTCATTGGTGCAGTACACATTCAGATAAGTAATGTGCCGCCTCAGACAGCATTTCATCTTGTAAATGTAATAACTTTAACAACTCATGTGTTTTATTTGACGTTTTATTTTAACTTTTATGTTTTTGTGAAGTACTTTGTAACTTTGTTTCAAGACATGCTACACAAACAAAATGCATATTCAAAACATTATCTCTGTCACAGCACAAAATACGGTAATGATCGTTTGCAGCAATGCAGTACCTCGGCATTGCGCTGCAGATTCTGCCTCTCCTGAGCCCAATGGGCTCTTCCCTCTCTCATGGCAAGACTGAAATCTGCAAGCTGGAGGGTGAGCTGTGCAGCCTGCAGACGTGCCTGATGCATCTCGGCCTGCCCGTGGTCCCTCTGCGTTACCATGGTGCTCAGATCGCTCTTCAAGGCCTCTGTAGCACGCTCACTAGTGTTCAGACGCTCCCGAAGGCTTCGCATCTCCTTTAGTACAGCCTCACCCTCCGCCTGCACATAAAAGAATGACGTGGGTGTTGACTATATATGTATGGATGAAAGTTTATAGGATGACTTGAGGAGACTATATGTTATTAGACAATTCTCAACTTTTATGAAATGGATTTAATACATGTTAATGTCTCAAATGTCGGACCTCTTTCCTGTGGGCAGTTGTGAGTTTCTGTGTGAGGGTGGTGATGGTGTTTTGGAGCTGAAGGACACTGGTGTCTCTTTGGGCCAGCGAGGTCCTCAGACCCTGGAACTCTTTGGACAGACTTCTGAGTTCACCTTCTGTCTGTTCCAGCTTAGTCTAGAAAAACACATCACACAGATCAGAGAAGACAAGGAGGCGGGGAAGGAAACGACAGCAACAAGGATACAGGATTTCTACTGATGTATCATGTTCTGCACCTGCAGGCTCTTTCTCTCACTCTCTTCTTCTTTCCGCTGAGTTCCTGCCCTCTTTGCTCGCTCCTTCAGCCTGCACACAGATTTTTGTTTTAATTATAAATAACATATGTTCATGGGACCAATGCAACACTAAAAACAGGAGAGAGTAGAAGAAATGGGAGACCTTTCCAGCTCAGTTTCTCTTTCCACAATTCTCAGTGTCAGGGTTTTGATGTCCTCCTCCAGCTCTTTGATTCGCTCTTTACTCGTCTCCCTCACATCCAATAAAGCATTTTTGTCCTGGGCGAGTGATTCTCTGAGAGCCTTCTCCTCCTAACACACAGGAGGGTTTTGAATTTTTATGAGGAATGTTAATTTATGTACAACAAAGACTAAACTACTTGAATAATAAGCTATTTAAAGACATTTTCTGAAATGGCTGTCTTAAAATTTTACAGTGGGCCAGCTAAGAATAATGTAGAAGCAGAAATGTGTGTATTTCATTTGAGAATAGAACCATAGACTAAGAGGAAAACGTGGAAATGGTAATGTCAAACAGGTCTTAGTCAATCATTAATTTAACCACCTTTTGCTTCCTCTCCATCTCCTCGATCTTCTCTAGACTGTGCCTCAGTTCTTCCTGCAGGTGGATGATCACACTTTCCAGCTCTTTGCATTGTCTGTTCCAGAGCTCTCTTGTCCTCTTGTGTTCCTCCTTTTCTCTCTCCTTTTGCCAGTTTGCTTCTTCCTGGACCTGCAGCAGCTCAGCTCGCTCTCGCAGACACTCCTGCAGTCGACTCTGACGAGAGTTAAAAGGTGGATGGAGAATTAACATTGCGCTCTAATCTAAACATGCACTATGCATTTTATCAGCATTTATTTATTTTTTTGCACAACAGAAAACACAAGCTCCATCACACCCTTATTTAATTAAAGGTTGTTTGCATGTGTTATGCTCACCTGCAGCAGCTCAGCCCTGGGTATGACCAGCAACATGCCTGTGCCAGCTTCCTCTTCTTGGGGCTCCTCCTCAAGGGTCACCAGGTCCTCAAGTGGCGTCGGTGCACCGAAAGTAAATTTTGAGCTGCAGGAGCACACTTCACCCTTAGCATCAACGTATATAAACTCATACTCTTGCGAGCTGGGATTGGGTAGGTAGGAGGCTAAAAAAAGAGAAAGATATATAAATCAATATTGGCAGAAAATGAAAAATAACTGTCTCAGTATTTCCTCCTAAAAATACCCTTTTCCCCCACAAAATACGAAATATTGATTTTGTCTTGTGATGTATATGTATATGTATATATATATATGTATATATATATATATATATATATATATATATATATATATATATATATATATATACATACATATACATATATATACATATATATATTGGCTTGACTGTTTTTTCATTACTTATTTAATTTCTTAAGAAGGTTTGAAAAATTGAAATTCACCATATCTCACTAAATAAAAAGAAGTTGAAGTGAACGGTTCAATGGTATTTGGATAATCTTGCTTACAGGCACGTATTTAAAAATGTCACTTATTTATAGGTAGAGTGTTGCCATACAGCCTCCGGCCACTAGGGGAAATACTAACATTAACCAGCGCAGGTGAAGAAGGACGACATTTGATTTTCGGATGGTCGCATGGTCGCAGTTAAGTGGATACGACAAACATTTCAGTTGTTCAGTTGTCTGTGTTTTTTTTAAAGACATCGGCCTGAATCTTCACTCTTCTTGGTGCATCTTGAGAAGCTCAGCTCTGAGTAAGTTCCTGGCTGTTGACACTATTTATTGTTGTGACTACACCTGAACCTGAGACAGGTTACAAACAAAGTTTTGAATGTGTTGCTGATTGTTTTACGATGCATGTCAAGATGCGTTCTTTCTACGCGAGATTTAGACAAATACTGGCATTTCCCCCTGATATGTTTGTTTGTTTTGTTAGCAGAGATTACAGCTGAATCAGTTTATCTCTGCTGGACGTGTTTTGCATAATTTAGCATAGAAATGAACCAAAGGAGGCGAAATGATTTTGGTAATTTCAGTCTAACCGAGGAATAACAACACCTTGCAATTGCTCAAAAAAATCCTGCTAAATCCACTTGTTGTGCTTATTTCAGTACTACATGAGAATATATAATATTATATACACAACATTAGAAAACACAGGGAATCTTGTCTTAACTACGAGGGCGGGACAACATGACGACTGGACACGTGACGGGTCTACGTAACTCAGGCTAACTCCGGTTGGCTAAGCTAGCTGCTTTATGGGTTAACCCTAACCCAGAATTGTTCAGAATTGTTTGCTTCTATGCCCCGAAAATACAAAGTAGTTGTTGATAAGCCCTTTTAAGTCCCGCATAGTGTTACACATGTCACTACATATATAAAGAAATAACAATATAAGAAGCCTGCAAAGATGATGGTAAACGTCACATGGTGGCTAAAGTAACGTCAATCAAACAGGCAGTTGGATACACAGCAAAATAAATAAATAATATAAAGTCGTTGTAAGAAGATTTGATCATGGAACAAGTTATATTTGACCTCTAAACCATTAAATCAAATTAAACTCAAATCTGTTTTGGTCCATAATGTGAGTCATTTGACCACCACTATGCTGTGACTGGGCATTGTTCATGGTTGAACACTACTTAAAACAAAAATCCTCTTAATAATAATAATAATATGTTTTACCACAAACAAGTCTTTGTCTTTCTGACACTGACAATAGTGAAATATCACAACTGGTGTGGATGCCAGTCCTAGTTCAATGGGCCACTTGCACATGTGTAATGTGGAAAGTTTAATGCTTGGAATATTTAGAATGGACTCTTGGGGTATTTATGGTCTTGTAGTTTATCTTTTAAATTAAAAAAAAGTATTGCATATTCATAGTTTAAGAATTTCTAATCTAATAATCTAAACATAATCTAAAATGGGCATTTCTATGAAATGGGAAATCAAGCAAGTTGTTGTTTAAAGTAGTGTTCTTCCACATCTTTTAATTGATATGTTTGTCTTAATTAGTTGTTATATCATCATATTCTTGTGGCGGACTTTCAGTTGATCTACTAGTATCTGCATTCATCTTATATTATGCACTATAGCTTATGTCTCTGGCTACCCACTCTGACCAGAGAACTGCTAGCTACAGACTATGACATTACCAAGCCCATAAAGTAAACTAATGTAATATTATTCTTATCTCACACAGGCCATAGCTTTGTGGTAGTATGATTTAGTCTGAATTTCAGTTTTATGTGTGCGGTAAAGGGCTAAGATGGATAACAGACAGGAAGAATTGACATACAGCAAGGTTTATGAGCTGTATTGTAACTTACAGCTCCAGTAATGGGTCACAGTGCAGGCAATCTTCTTTTTAATTCACTGCATCACTAGTGATAAGGTACCATCAATGTTTGTTTTTTAAGAGTTTCTTTACACTGATTTTTTTTTTCACATGAGGAATGACATTGACACTTTGCTTAAGTTAGTGATAAATCATTTTACCAGGGGTCAGTGCCACACCTGCTGCACGTGTGCCCCTCACACTGAATCAGGCTTATCAGCAGCCACTGACAGCCAGGACAGAGTGAGCACTGCATGTGCCAGTGAGTAGTGTTTGCCAGAGCAGGCTTTAAACCATTATCTATGCCATTACTCAAGCTCCTGCTTACTAAAGAGTCAGAAATGCATATTCAAATGTTGACACAGACTGTTTGTGTTAAGCCCAACAAAGAGGGCTATTCGTCTTCTGCCACAGGAATGGGTTTCCTCTAACAATGGTGGAAATACTTTTTCAAAATAGAAATAACTGTTTATTTTCCACACTCGCTAGCCCTTTGCACAACAGAGTAATTCAATTTACAGAAACATCAATCTCCCACTGAAGGGTTTATGTGTGGATCTAAGCACTGCACTGTATAGATTCTGGCTAACTATGGGAAATTAAATTCAGTTAGAAAACAAGGGCAGGACTGGTACCCTGGAAATGCACACAGCAGTTGACATCTGTGCCCTCTTCATAGTCAGTCGGGGCTAGTGCCCAAACAAATGTATGGTAGTCCTTCAGTGTTGACCATCCCACCTGTGGAAGAAAATATGACCATGCTGTTATTTTAGGATCTCTCTTTATTTACTGGACATGTGTGACAATCATCGGGTTAACAATACCTTGAAGAGCCCTATCCAGTCACTGCTGGTCCAGTTGTGCCGGGAGCTCAGTGTGTAGTGGCAGTCAACTCTGCTCTGAGGGAAGTAACTGCAGCCCACGTTCCTAAACTCCACTTGCCAATCCTTGTCCATGGCAACACAAATCAAAGGAAGGCTATTTTGCACCTATAAAAAGGCAAACAAAACACACTGTTCTCATAGGGGCTGAACAATATGGGGAAAATATTATCCCACAGCTAGCACAATTTGATTTATGTTTTTATGTGGAGCTTCACTTAAACATGTGTTGTAATAGATTTTAAATATGGTGAAGCAATTCCGCATGGAATGCATTCAAATTATTAACTACTCTGTATTCTAATGCAAGGATGAGAACTTAAAAATATGAATTGCCATTACTGCATATATGCTGCATAACATGTTTCCAACATTTCAGCCTTTGCAATTTGCTAATTATGTTTTTTAATTTTTTGAAATTGCAATTTCGATTTCAAAATAATTCATTGCCCAAGCTCGCACTTGAGTTAAAATTAGTTCTTAGGATAGCCACTACAAGTTTAAGGTAGAAACTGACATGCATGGTAAGATGAGCTACTCATGAAATAGGTAAGAGGTGACAGCTGGAGAACAAGAGAGAGCAAGCAAAGCAGTGAATATTTATTTAGCGTAAGAAGATCTCCTGACAAGAGTCCCCACTTGAGGAAAGGACACCAGGTGACAACTTTGGTGACAACATTGCCTTTGAGCAATAGGCAAATTTAAAAATTTGTCACTAAGGCTATTTCTGTCCACCTCAACATTTACTTATGTGCACTGTCATGAGTAAGTATGGAGGACAATATGCCTGGGCCCCCCAGGGTTCAAATTTCACTAGGCAATAGCACTCTCCAGTAATTTAAGGAGATTCCTTAAGCAGTTAAACGTGCCACTTTTGGAGACGTGTAAATTACAGAAATAAAATGATTTATTCATGTAGCATTGTGTAGGGCACTGACTCCAGAATCCATCAGGTGTGCCTGACAAAGTTGGGCATGGGAACATGCAACCACAGAGGTCAAAAGAATAGCATAATAGTGCAGCGAGTTATGAGTAGACAGCATGTCGTCGTGTAGTATGGAAAAACACACAAAATTCAGTGTAGAGTGATTTTATAATGCAGTTATATAGCAAATGTTCAACATATATTTTCCTGCTATACAGTGATAATCCAGGTGTAGTTTGTTTTTACATACATAATGAAGTAAAATGAAGTATGACAGACGACAATCTTTCTGTAGTGTGTGGATGGTACGGAACATTGTGAAGACCAGTTAACCACCATATACTTGTGTACAGACGCTTTCCGGGATTCCAATATTCTGCACGAGGCTTGAGGCCCAACAGCAGCACATGTCTAGAACAACAGTGTCGCGTGCACGTCGATGTAAACTTGGAAAAGACAATCGTGTCATCAAAGTGTTTAAAGTTTGATTTCAACACGTGTCGTTTAATTATTGCTGCGTTATTGTTGTCATTGTGGTGCGCGTGCACGTAAGAGGACACGGTATGGGCTTTGTTAAGTACAGTAAGACATCTGCGCACATCACCGCTGAGCTACTGCTTACCTTCACTGAAAAGGCCTCTGCGGAAACAATGTGAACGAGACGACTCTGTCAGATGCTGGATTCACACGCCGCACGAGAAAACATTAAAAGACAAGAGTGACACAGTCGCACTTTTCTCCACGGGTTCTGTAACAATAACAAAAAACCCAAAGCAAAACACAAGCATGACAGCCTTTCTTCCAGCGGGGGATTGTGGGAGCTGTCGTTCAGTACACAGATGGAACCAATGCCAACAGGCTGCTCTCGAAACTACAATACCCAAATTAAAGCGGAGGAGCGGAGGGTTACACGTGACGTAATATGACGCCTGTCGTCGACCACCGTTGTTTTTATCATCGTTTGTCAAAGCACAGAGATGCCACTGGTTGTTTGACGATGGTGTGAAGACGCAGCGGTGGGCAAAAGGCTACTTTTGAGTGCGACGAGAATAACAACGCTTCCTGGTTAGCGTGGGATGGAGCACTTTGACTCATGCTTGCTTTTTGTTGGGATATTCGTTTTTCATTTGCATCTGGTCATGTGGTCATATCTCTTGATATCCAAATATAACTTTAGATATATGTATTAGAGCAACCATTATTAACCGATAACTAAATAAATCTTCAACTATTTTGATAATCAATTGATTTTCATATAGTAAAAATAAGTTCAGTTATTTATATCCGTCTTTTAGTTAGATGTGTTTCGGTATCTTTGCTCCTCTGTGACAGTAAACTGAATATTTGTGCTTCTCGTCATTTTGAACCTTTTGAGACAATTTCCATTTTACTTATTTTTTTCAATTAATGCACAAACAACTGAGTGGTTAATGGAGAACATAATAATGATCTGTAATGCAAAAAGTAGCTTGAGCCTTAGGTATTAAATTTCATTCTGTGGGCAGCCACAGATAATCTAGTAATTGACTGCAAACTCATCAACAATTATTACATATTATTACATTATTTTGGTTTCTTTTGGATTACGGAATCACAAACGATTTTAATTGTGGTTTAAGAGTGCGGTGTATTTGTAAGCTACAACAAGTTTTATGAGGTCGGCTTTTTCAATGTGGACATTATATTCTGGTGTGACAGAAAACTGAATACATTTGATTTGTGGACAAAACATTGTGGACAATTCAGCATATTGTCATTTTGACTTTTGGGAAAGACTGATTCCCAAAGTAATGGACAGATTAATCAGTCATGTAAAAATAATGTTTAGTTGTGGACTGTAATATGATATAGTTGTGTATATATAACACAGACACTTTATAATGTCATTCAGGGGTTTGGAGAGCACCAATCAATTTTTTTTTAACCATTTTATGGATTAATCCAGAAAATAATCCACTGATGAATCAATATTTGAATTGATAGTTGCAGCCCTACTATCACAATAGTTTTTATTTAAATTATAATTTAACACTTGCACTTCTCTGTAACCTCACAACTTAATTTTATTCTATTTTTGTATTTGTATTAGTTTACTCATTGTTCTGCAGGATTACTGAGTTATATGTATGTTGTGTGAGTTATAAATCAGCCTCCAGATTGGACATTTTGCCATCAGTCCAGTTCAACATTTGATTTGGAGGATGTTCAGTTTCTCACAATTGTCTCCTGATTCAAATGAGCCAGCATGATGTTCTGTTGTTGGACAGCAGATGGCAGTATACCATCTTGAAAATCCACTGCTTTACATTCAAGCTTGCTACATGCAGGCTATATCCATAAACCTCTAAAACACACAGTGCATGCTCTTTAGCTTCCTGAGACTGTCCCATGGCCTTGTGTCTATTTACATATTGTAGGAGAGGCATTGGAAGGAATGTACTGTACCGCAACATGAAATCTGAAAGACAGAACATGCTTTAGGCTCACATCCTATCAGGTTCACATTAATAACAACAATTTTACATTACATATTACAGCATAACAGAAATGTGTATGCTGGAGACTTTAAGATGTGTAGTCATCAAGGTTAGAAAAGCTCTTTTATAAATACTGACCATTTAACTTTTAAAATGAAAAAATCATCATTCAAGTTGTGGGTTGGAAATGTGTTTTTTTTTTGTCCTATTGGGGTTATTTAATTAAAATGCAAAAATATGATTTTAATTAGAATCTGGAAGACATAATGGTCAGAGGAATAAAGATAAATCTTAATTGCAGTGCCGGCATTGTGTGAATGGGTATGAAAGATTTACACAATGGATGCGCTGCATGAAAACGTGAGTGAATAGGTGTGAATTGCAAAACTGTAGTGCAAAGCAACTTTGAGTGGTCATCAAAACTAAAAAAGCGCTATATAAATACAAACGATTTGCCATTTAAACAGCATGGGGCAAGATGACAGTCCACAATCACCAAAAAGCAAAAACCCAGAAGTGAAAATTAAAGTCACTGTCTGAGATAAAGGTAATCATGCCTCCGCAGCTGCATCGTAACGATGTTCACTCTATATTATTGTAGTTATTGATGTTCTCGTGCTGCCTATAGGCCGATTACTTATCTTTGACCATTGATGAGACAGTACAGTCACACAGTACTTTACTCCTCCTCAATTAGTAAGTCCAGTTTGGCTAATTTACCCCATTGAAGACACTATAAGGACGCTTCATGTAATTTTATGCCGACGGACAGTCGATGCCGAGTCCCTATATATTGTGTTTAAGTGGATTAATAGTGTGCTGAGCTTGTGTGAGCAAAGTAGTGCTTGAAGAAATGGCTCTCAAAGCAGTGGGATAATTAAAAAGGCTGCTCTGGTTGGATTAGCTTATTCAGTAGCCTTCGTTTACATGAGTATTTTGAGGTTTTCGGGAAAATCATGTAAATTGATTTCGATTCGATATTGATAGTATGAAAAGCGAGATATGCATGCATGCATGCAAAAGATGTTTGCTTGAATGAATCATGCCTCTGACTGGCCTTGTTTCCCCGCTTGCTGATTGGTTGGTGTGTTTATTTTGGTACTGTTGTTTCACAGGGCGTTAAGATAGACCTGAGATAGCCTTGACTTTGAAGCGTCACTGCTGTGCAAAGTTAGAAGATGACTGTGCAGGAGGAATGTGAGGCTTCACACTAATAGAGACTAGACTGAAAGTGGATTGTCCATGAAACTGCTTGATCTTGACCTCGCTGCCTGCTGTTATGGCTCCTCTGTCTGTCATATACCCCCCCAGCCCCACCCCCAATAACTACAAACACAAACACACATACACACCCACCATCTGACATGACACTTTTCTTTAGGTGTAAACTGCAGGAACATCAACACTTTTTAAGCATTAGGTAGAAAAAACAACACTATCAAGTGTTCTGGCAGAAAAGCCGCAGCATGCTGTTTATTTGTTGGCTGTGGAACTATTCCACACAAATGTAATCCCTGTCGTCTGCTGATTTTTAGCAGCCTGGCTTGGAATTCCTCTCAATATAAGAAAATGGCACAGCCCCTGAGTGCTACTGCAGTTTTATTACCTGAGGTGGTCTTCCTGAATATAGCTTACCACATGTCTCATTCAAAGGGAATGGCAGGTATGTGTCACTAGTCATAAATTGCAGCTTGCCTTCAGCAGTAATCAGTTGCCAAGGAAACCTCAAATGGGATTATGACCTTCTGTTGTGTATGGGCAAGTAAACTGTAAAGAGTTGTCAACATGCAAGAGGCAAATGCATTTAAGATTTATGTTTGTAAACAATTTATTTCCTCATCATACTAAATGAATGCATGAGTATGAGAAAATGCAGTGTGTCGTCTACCTTATATGCATTATTCAATACAGTGCGATTTTTTTTTTTTTTCTCCCCCCTGTTAAATATTGCCCAACACTGTCGTGTGAGGATGGTAATCAATGATGGCTGTGACTGTGTAGTGAAGGAAAGGCATTAGAAGGGTAGAAAACAGAGAGGGAGCAGGAGCAGAGTGCCTGGAAGGAGGGCAGAGTGTTGGGAGGGTGGAGATAGAGAAATGGGGGACGTTAGTATTTAGTATGCACGGCCAAGCTGCCCCATCTGCTTAGCGCAGCAGTCCCTGTCGTATAACTGTCTACAGGCCGTGGGCCACATAAAGAATGTCTCAGATTTGATGTAATTCCGCAAAATTAATGACAGCTTTACTCAGTGTGGGCCGTGAGGGAATGATTAGTGTTTGATCGTCCATCTGATCAGTTCCCTCGGCTGGCTGCAGGGGAGATGCTCCACTATATGCCCGCATGCTGCCTATGGCAGGCACATATGCACACATGGATATACCAATCCCAAAATGGTTCTTGGGCCCCGTGCTGTAGTTTGTAGTGTTAGTTTAGGTTTGGAGTCCTGGTTCCTCCTTCCCCCAACACAGACTACCAATATCTTTTTAAACTCTCTGTGCTGTGACACTTCACATCAAAATGAACACCTATTGATGGGAGGGATGCAAGTCCCACTGGTGACGTGATTGTACACAGGGCACATTTTATATCAGACTGTGCAGTATTTCAAAGGAAAGTGGTCCAACCAACATCCAATTTAGAGAACTCAGAGGTCACACTATGACCTTTTACAAGATGGGCTTTACTGCTGTTGTGATTGGAATTGGGTATTAGTTTTTAAAAGGGATGGGGAGTGGATTGGGATTCTGAGAGAAAAATTGATCCACTGAATGGATAGTAGGAATTGGACAAGTGGAATTCCTCTCCTCCTTTTAATTCATCCCCCCCTCAGCGGGCCCAACCCCCACCTCATTCCTGCTCTTGGGCTACTGCGTTTACAAGCAAACTGGGCATTCTGTTTTACAAGTGAGCCTGGTGCGTCTCTGTGTGCTAGCAACATTAAAATTGAACCCGTCTTATCTGTGCAAAGCGTGAGGCTTTACATCAGAGGCTGTCATGCTGCTGTGTGCTTTTATGTAATGTGGTGCAGTCAAAAACCCAGCAGACAATTAAAGTGAGCCGATAGATAAACAAGTGATTGAAGGCAGGGATGCTAGTTTGTGGAATGTAAGGTATAGTTGGGGGAGGGCAAATTCATTGCCGACTGGTTTACTATTGTTAACAAGGCCAAGTCCAACACATGACATGCATTTCTCAGCCAAATGAAGGGTCGTCATCACTTGCAGACAGACTGATGGAGGGAGAAATGCAGTTTCTCTGGCCATTAGTACTCTGGTCCAGTATCAAGCATGGGATGCCCAATTCAGAAAAAGCTTGGGGAGGGTTGTGTTTCTGCCAACACAGATTGCTGGACAGATTGGCAATCTTTCACTGTGTATGGACGCAGTGTTTTCCCCTGAAATTGTAGGCTATTATAACAAATTACTTGCAAAAACACCATTAAAGTAAATAAAAAACCCTCTTGCATCTGTTTCGATGCTTGGCCTGTTCCAGTTCAATTGCAACTCTTTTCATTACCCTTTCATTTTTCGTCTTTCTTTTTCCATTTTTTTGTTCTCCCTTCATAAGTGTCTTTTCAAATTACTTGAACATGTTTTCTCCCACCCAGGCCCCCCCTTCCCAATCGCCATCCTCTGATCTCACTTCATTTTGCTCTTTTTCTTAGTCCCCCCCAGCTTTATTTTTTTCTCCTCCTCATTTTATATTTTTGGCTGAGCCGAAGACCTTTCTTAGCGCAGTGACCTTTCTGGTTTTAAATTAAGCCCCACTGCGGCTTGTCTCTCTTCATAGACCATCGGTTACGAGCCTTTGGAGAACTGCAAAAAAATAACGATTCTGATGAAATAGGACCTTTTTAAAAAGCTCTTCCAAATTCCTTTTACATTTTTCTTCCCCCTTTCTGGTTGCATTAATATTCACACTAATGAGGGACATCCTAAAGAGCAGACCATGGAAAATGTGAGATGAGCCACATGCACATGCACATCATACACACACTGTTGCTCATTGCTAATGGCTTCTAATCAAATGCCATGTATGTTTGAAGTGATTTATAGTATCTGGGCAGCCTATGCTTGCCATGTGATTGCTTAATCAGAAAGGGACCATTTTTCAATGGATAACTCACTTTGTGGCCTTTTAGAAGAGACCATTTCTCTTTACATGTTACATCATGTGATGAATAGGTTTCTATTAAATTGTATTTTGATGATGAAGAGTCTTTACTGCACTGAGGTCATGTTGTCACCTGGTAGTTCAGTAGTAGTTCTAATACTTCACATATGTCCAGAATCTCACAGTATGATGTCAACAGGTCGGCACTGTGTTAGATAAAGGTGACGATAAAGCTCAGTGCAGCATTGTCATACAGGACCTCCCAGGTGATGAGTAAGTTTGTAATGGCCATGTTAACTCTCATTAACCTCTGGATTCCTCTGCATAACCCACTCACTTTCAGAAGTAGATGGAAAATAAAGAATCGGTCTCACTCAACCAAATTGGACTATGGAAGAGTTGCACATTTATTTGGAACAATCAAACAAGCTTTATCGGCTCTCCAGAGCCATAATCAAACCATACCTGTTCATTGCCCCATATAAAAAAGCACCAGCAATTACGGAGAATAATCAGGGCAATTAAGCTCTCCAGGATAGGGCTGACCGCAAAAGCTCCTAGGCTTTGACCATTGTATCATAAAAATTACAAACACCCAATTAAATATGGAATAGTAATCCAACATTATTCATTACACATCAACATTAATTAGGTCTTTCCCAAGACAAGGACGTTTAATATTAGAGATCATTTTGTGCATGCGTGTGATGTGGTTGCATTAATAGCATTGAAATGTGAACATATGACAAGTTAATTGGAGCATATGAAAATTTAAAACTATGCTTTTTAAGATGTAAATAAGACGGTCACATATCTGGAATTACTTCTCTATTTGTGAAAATGTAAAATAGTAATAAAAAAACAACAACCAAAAAGCTGAAACTCAAAGACGCACACAAAAAACACAAGTTTACAGGGTGCTTTCTTCCAGCTGCTACAATTTATTTATTTTAATAATTTGACTATTATCATGATTTAGTCATTTCTAGTCATTTTAGGGTCATTCAGGACTGTTCTCTGCAATGAATGCTGTCTCTGCCTGATGGGAAACTATTTCACATGAGTTGTGGAAGCTGCATATCTTGGACAATTTTACTTATGAATGCATTAATGCAAACATGTGCATACACTTTATTTAATCAAGTGATCTCATTATGATCAACATATCACAGCAGAAATAGACAGAGGAGGAAACGCACAATAACAGCGGCATATGCAATCACAGATGTCTTTAAATCTAATTAAACATTTAACACCCTACAGTGAATTTAGATGTGAATGTTTTTAGATTCTTCTTTGGTCTAATTTAGTCAATTGATAGAATATTTAGATAAGGTTTTCAGAATTCAATATGTTTGGATTATCTACAGTTGTTTATTCCTGAGTGTGCGAATGTGTGTGCTAGCTTTAAATGTGAGGAGAAATTTTCCTCTTCTTGTTGGCAAGGACCCGTCTGTTTCCTCTTGTATTGCACAGTGACGTGTGTATATATCTCACGTAATGAATCATAAAGTACAATGGTATTCTGGAAGGGGCTAGCACCATGCTGGGAAGATGGCTGTATTTGAGCACATTAGCACAGCAATTCTTCCAGTTACATATTCCAGGTCATAAAATTTCGCCTGACACCCTCAGACGCAGACGTTGTGCGAGGGGGGGAAAAAAAGAAGTGTGGAAAATTAAAAGCAACCTATGATGCTTTGATGTGGAAATACAGACTGAAATACTCAAATGTGCTGGTTTTCTCCTCTCAACATATCCATGCTCTCCAGTAAAGGGAAGTGCACTGTTGCCTTGAATATTAATCTCCCTCCTTGTATGGACTGCATCTAACAGCATGCAGAGATGATTTCTGGGGCCTCTCTCCTAAGGTGCTCCTTGTAGCCTTGGTAAACCTAATGAATTATGGGCCAGCCCAGTTAAAACATGTGTGGTATTACCCCATTCCAGGGTGTGTCCTCCTGGGTGTCTATGAATCACTGATCTCATCAGACTGGTTTTCTCTCCTCCGTACTACTCAAATCTCTCTCTCTTTCTCTCTCCCTTTTTCTTTCTCTCTTCTCGCTTTGCTCCCCTCCCCCATTCCCTGTCACACTCCAGTCCCCCAGGGCATCTGTCTAGGATCTGCCAGGCTCATCAGTGCAGGAGAGAAGGCTAACTGGGAGTCTGTACTGGCTGTAAATCTGACCATGCAGGGAGGGAGGGGAACCTGCAGTGGCCACTCTTCCTCTACAACCCAGTAGGTCCAGCAGGCTCCCAGTACACTGAAAAACCTTTTAGACACCTCAGACCTGGCCTTTATGTGCGTCTTGGGTGATCTAGTCACAAGTGTGACTGTCGGTTCACACCTGGCATTAAATTGCATCTCCACATGCAACTCTAGTATTATGTTGTGTATGTGTGTATGTAAATGAACAAATTAATTAAGACCAATTGCATAATTTTCAACTGTAAGGAGGCTGCAATGTGCTTCCTGTGTCTAGTCTGCCTGAATCCACAAGATGAAGAGATCAATACAGATTGGTTTCTATTTCTCAGCGTGTTCCAGGTGAACTAAATCTAAAGGAACACTCTTACCATTAGTGTAAGAAACCAGCGATGCAATACATTTCCCGATACAGGGTTGACAATGATATAAGATACATATATATGTACACACACAGTTTTCTTTGTCTAGTGAGAGGAGAGGAAGGAGGTGGATAGAGTCACACGACTGAATACCTGCTGCCAACTAGAGGTCGGAGGCTTAAATACATCACAGAACCACTGCCAAGAATATGTCCATGTCGAAACGTCACTTCCAAAAAAATAAGTATCAAACCATGAAATATAGCAACATATTAGTGTATGGATGTTTTCTTACACCTACTTATTATATACCCAGGTTTCAGATGTTGTAGACAAGTCAGCTAATGCTATTCTGAGAATCAACTGAACAATCAGCTGTTCAGAAGGACTGCAATGATTTTCTGATTATTATTCCATTTTTAAATAAATCGCCAAATACTTGAATAAGATATTAACTCTAACCCTGTCCTGGCTAACACAAGACTGCATCTCAATCTTATTTGATAGTGAGTATGAGTCTGGAAAGGGCATAGTCACCTCCCACTATCAAGAGGCATGACCAACGATGGTAGATCAAAATGCAGTGCGCAGTTGGCTATACCTACAAACCTATCAGTTGTTGTTGTAGTTTTGTAGTAGCAATGGCAATCTAGTCATAGGGAGTTCCGTTGAGAAAGTCGCTTAAAATGGAAGCAACATCCGAATCGAAAGACAGCTGCTTTTTGGTCGCCGCCATGTTGGATGTATGAAAAAGTTGCTCGGTGTTGCCCAGAATGGTGTCCTTGCAAGACGTCTCTGCAGAATGAAATCTAATCGCTGGCAGACTCGGCTTGGTTCACCCATACTACCCTATTTTTAATGAAATAAGAACAACTTCTGTGATGTCATCTTCTTAAATGTGAATATGTTCTGTTTTTTTTTTTTGTCCTCTGTTGGTAAACTGAAAATCTTAGTTTTCTGAACAAACAAGAAATTTGAGCACCCCATGATTTTTGGGTTTGGGAAACGGATCATTATATTTAGCTATTTTCAACGTTTTATTAAAGAAACAACTACTCGTTAGCTGCCGCCCCACTGTCCACTTGTGGTGGGACCACCCTTCTTCTATGTTTATGTTAGGTGTGAATATGCGCTTCTTTCGACATGTGCAGACACATACGGACACAAATACTCAACAATGTAGTTGGTGCTCAGGTGTTCCCTGTCATCAAAGCCCACCTCACTTAACTTCACTGCAATTAGCCAAACTTGTTTTAACCTGTGCCTGATAATGAGCTCTCATGCTACATCTTTAAAATGTATTCACATAACCAACCAGCAGGCATATACATGCTACATGGGGGGAAAAGCCAAACAGGTTTTTTTTTAGCTTTATATCAATTATGAGTCTAATAATTAAAACTGAAATGTTAAATGATGCATTAATATACTTTTATTTTGGCAAGGAAAGCCTCTGCTGTCTGCATAAACAAGACTTGTTTTTATTCAAATGTGTATTTCCTAGAGAGCACATAGTGGCAAATGTTTGCTGCTATAGGGAGCTGATGAGAGGTAGATGTGCTCTCTGAGAAGTGAGAAGTATTATTTCCATGGTGCTATGCAGAGGTAATTTCAATCTCGCGGTGGCAATAAAGCGCTGGAAGCCTCGTGCAGATCTGGACTGCAATGCAGAGAAGTGGGCCCCGCTCTCTCATACATACATACATTTAGCTGGGTGTGACACCATTCCATACACATAGACACACACCCTCCCTCTCCTTATCTGAGAAATAAGCATTTTTACAGAGTTTGAGCTGTAAAAGGATAGGAGCAGATAGCCCATAAATCTAGTCATAAAAACGTTAAGTTGTCAGAGGTGCCATCAGCTATCAATCGTGTGCGGCAAGCTGATGAAGGGGAAATAGGTGATAAAAAACAGCATTTTAGGGAAATTATGTCCAGTCTTCCATTTGCGAAGTGCTGCAGTCGCATCACGGTAGAATCTTAATCACAGGCTGGTGTGGCCAGGGACTGTTCCTTGGTGTGACAGTGAGGAGGAGCACACCCTGGTGGGAGGGTGGGATATGGAGGAGAAAAGGAGAGCCGTAGGGGAGGGGGGTGGGGGGTGGGGGGGAGCAGCGTTGTAGAAAATTATACAACTAGCATAAATCACTTCTACACTACCGTTTTTCTCTCTCCCTCAATTTCTCACTTCCCCCATCTCCCTCGTGTGCTCTCTTCCCCGTTCTCTTTTCCTCACTCTCCTTCATGGCCGTGCATCCCCCTCTCCTCATTTTCACTCCCACTGCTTGTCACCCTGATGGACCCCCTGGCTTTCTGCCCTTTATTCTTTCTTTCAGTTCCTCATTCTGTTCTTTATTTGAAACAAACACTGCTAGTCACCCTCACTGTCCCACTCTTCATCCATCTCAACTTCATTTCCACTGCGGTTTGTTTACATGCTGTCTTTATTGATCTGTTTTTTTTCTATTTTTTTGTAGCCCACTCAGAATTTATCCCTTGTCCATGGGACTGTATTGGTGAGCCTTAAGATTGACTTGTCTCTGAAAGATGGTTCAGATATAGTCTGTTCTTGAAATAAAGTAAATGCAATCTGGGCTGCAGCTTATTTCACACTTTATCAGACTGCAATGTGACAGGAGTCTTTGCTGCTGCTTTATTGTTGAATTTTCTCCCCAAATAGAAAAGAAAGGACATATGATGCTTTTATATCCTGAGGTATTTTAATACAAGTTGGGGTTTCATTGAAATGGCTGCTGAATGAAAGTAAATTATTCACTGCCCTATAGCTGTTTTTTATATTAACTTGCATGTCTTGCATGTCGACTAGTGTAAGAAAAGCGTGGCTTTGTACACTTCGCACAGCGAAGTGATCTAATGGCATCATGTGAGGGTACGATTGCCTATTAATTGATAAATGCCTTCACTGTCTGATCTGTGACTCCCCCTTTTAATCTAAGGTCATTTGTTAATTAATTTGAATAGCCTTACAGGCTCTGCTTCTGCTCCAGTGGTCGTGTTTGAGTGATGTCATTTCGCACAGAGGAGACTTTAAGTGTTGTAAAATAGATGCAGTGATGCTTGTTCATCTGCAATGGCCCCCCTGGTATATTTTGCTCTCTGTCCATTTAGCAGGGGGAAGGTGTTTTTGAGAACAAAGCACTCCTTTAGGAATGAAATGTAGCAGTGCTGTATTTTCTCACTTAAGACGGCGACAACAGGGTACGGCCGTTGATGTACTACACAGAGTTAATAGTTGTAGTTGTGATGAGTTCCTGTTGTTCTAATGTTCATGCAGCGCTGGCTCTATGCTCCCTTCATTCACAAAGTTACTGATCACCAACCAAGTGGTTCTCTGTGGTCCAGGTGGTTTATGTTGAGACATTAAATATTTTCTGGCAGTGATCACCCATGGCAGTATTTTGTGTCAGGTGTTGTGCTGCCACCTTTAGTTAGACTAAGGTACTGTAATGCAGTATCCATTTCCCCCAGCAGCAGTTTTGCTGAGCTACTCTGCAGTTCAGTCACACAGCATGTTGTTTGTGACAGAGGGTAGTTTTACTGCATTACAGCTAGTGTGCCAGTGGACATGCAGGTTTTATGTAAAATGGACTGTCACAAAGATATACTGTCCAACCGTGTTTAAGTTTTTTAAAAAAAAAAAAAAAAAAAGGTTTTAACTCGCATGCTTGTGCTTTGCTTTATGTTTTTTGGTCACCTGATAGACACATTTTTGTTTTTTTTTTGCCTGAAAGGGTTCCTGTTGATGACTGTTGGTGTGAGCATGTTTTCCCTGATGAACAGTTAATACTCACTGGTTCCTGGCTGTGACTGAAAGAGCGCTTCATGCATATGTAATATTTGTAACTGCCAGGAACTAGTGCGAATTTATAATTTCAACATAAAAACACTGTCAGAAAGTCGAAATGGAAACGCAAGCTTTGATTTCAGCAAGGTGCTGGCTATGAGTTTGATGTTTTAATGCAGGGGTCTAAAAATGTTCAAATGAAATTGCTAGAGATATGTGATCTCCATTATCCTTGCAGGTGGTTGAAGGATTGATATTGGTCTGAACTAGTTGGCAAAAAAAACAAACACTTACATGAACAACATGCCATGTTTCCTGCAGTGCTTTAATTGACCTTCTGCAATTGATGCTGTTCCACATTTTAGGGGTCATTTAGGGACAAACAGAAGACAAACAGAAGGCTGAAAAAAGGTACTACTTATTTATTAAATTACTAATTTTTATCTTTTTTTTTGGACTTATGGCTAAATTATACAGTTCTGTGTTAAAGTCTTAGACTATTATTAGATTTGTTGCACTAGCAATGCTATAATGACCATACAGTATAATTATTTCTCAATCACTTTTATTGGAACACATCAAGAAAACATGGGAAACGTGTATGCAGTTATAAAATATAATTTATTTTAGAAAATAAAAAGAGCTTCTACATGTTAGAGTGTCAAGTATTTCATGGGACCTACTCTTGCACTTGAGCAATAGCACGACCCTGTGTTTGACCTACTATTGTGTCAAAAATATCAGCTGTGAAAAAGGTCTTTTACACCAGGTCTATTCACGACATGCTTGATTGTTGCATACACATGTTATATGAGTTAAAATCTTTGATAGCTTGCAAATATAATAAGACCAACTTTCAGTCTCATCATTCCAATCCAAAATGCCAATAATCACAGAATTTGACAGACATAAAAACAACAAAGCTGCTGGTGCACTGAGACTTTTGCACTGCACTGTCCTGTACTCTCAAAGGCGTCCTATCCCTAATCCGGGAACCATTATTTTACAAGGCTTCATAACGGGCAGAGTCCTGGTTCTTCTAACCAGTGTTCTATACGTTTTAAAGAAGTGCTAAATCTGGCAATTTCGAATGCTTTATACTGAATACTCAAAGTCAAAGTCTGCCACTGGCATTAAGTCCAAGCGTCACAGATTGCACGAATGCCTGTGTGAAGGTGACCATAGCATAAAAGTATACATGAGATGTAGGTCATTTCTTCTGCAGCATTCTGTTATAGGGAGTGGTTTTCTTTTCTGATGAATTGTGCAGTGATAGCTGCATCTGACAGGGGGCAGTCGAGCTCTCACATCAAGGCAGCAGAGAAGCACACAAGGTCCCTCCTTTTCTCCTTTTGTGACAAGAGTGCTGTTCCTATCCATCAGAGGACATTCAAAGCAATATTCAACTTCAGCGTATCTGTGTAATGTATTGTGAATAATCGCTAGATAAGAATCACTAACTGTGTTTAAATCATGTGGAGTCGTGAATATATAGTTCTGTGATATAGCACTGCTTTAATTATACGCACTCACTGGATTATATCTCCAATTAATATTCTCTTCATTAGCATTAAATCATGCCAGCCATTTTCATTTGGAGGTCAAAATGAAGGAAGGAGTGATGATGATGATGATGTTATCTATAGGAGGATGTGTGGGGGAAAAAAAGCAGTGTTAAGACTATAGCACGTTAATGTTAAAGCATTCAAAAAAGTTTAAACAGTGCACATAAAAGGAACATTTATTCACTCTCCAAAGTAAGCTTGCTGGTTACAGTTCAATGAATTCAAAATGTGGAGTTGTAATTTTGTGCCCATAAAACTATTGAAAGAATCTCATTCATTTCACTACTACTCATTTCACCACTCGCCCCATTTATGAGCAATAAGAAATAGATACATTAATGTTATTGCACATTTGAATAATGGCGCTGCACTAAACTTCCTATACCCAATGCTCACAGACTGCTTTTGTTTTTTTCCGTTATTCTAAACCAAAGTAAAATCAAGTAATGATTGCAGGCCACTAATGATGAAGGTTTGGAAGTAGCTTCCTTTTTATATAATTACTTATATGTATTGCAAAGCTTCTTTATGTGTTTGTAATAGTAATAAAATTAAATTTATTTTCATTCACAAGCGTTTTGTTTCCTCCCTCTCGGCACTGTTTGTCAGTTTTATTAAACGCTGTTTGTTGCCTTTCTTGGTGTGTTTGCAGAAGTATGGTAACATGGCACATGGTGTAGACTGTGCATTTGCTATTGTGCTATAAAGGTGATTACATCCTAGGTTTAAACTTGTTTTTTTAAGCCCAGTGTCACTTCTGTTTCCTCAGCCCTCCTTAGAAGAAAAGTCATAAACTTTTTCTTTTTTTTTTTCCTCGGAGCAGCCATGTTGAAAAGAACACCTGTAACTCGACACACAGGCCTCTCTACTCAAATGCCAGGACTTACTTTATGACTCATGGGAATGGGGACAGGCTGCTAAATAGATAGTTTGTGTACTAGCCTTAGCCTATCTTCCAGTCGAACATTCTCTTGGTTTCAAACATCTGAATGGGGGGCATTTTGGTTTGGCCTCATGTTTGCACAGTCCTGGGATTGTGCAGGCTCTAGAAGTGGGGGATGGGTGGGCTTCTGCAGCTACCCTGAAAACTCCTGTTAATGTTTTAGTCATTCTGGAGCCTCCGGGCTGGGAGACAGATTCAGTCAAAAAGCATTTTAGCACCCTCAGGTCCTCGGAGTGATTTACTGCGTATTTGGACATCTGCAAAGGGCTTTTGCACCTTGAAATTCTTTCTCTTCGTCTTTGTCTATCCCTCCTTGCAGTAGTAAACCCTTGGGAATGTTCTGTCATACTGAGTCACCTTGAAGGTATCCAAGGTAGGGTCGATTCCTGTCACCTTCTCCCTTTGGAATCCACCCCTGTGTTCCTTCCACTCCTCCATCTTTCCTCATCTTGCTTTTGCTTTCACCTTCAAACCTTATGCTGGGGTGTCAGCCACACCCCTCTTATCCTGTCCATCAGACTTATTGTGTGCTGCTCCTGCTCCTGTGTCTCATGGCCCACCTCTTGTTCACCAGCTGGACACATCAATCCATGTGACAGGTGCTTGTCAGTCTGCTCCTTACTGTGCAGCAGCCCAAAAAGGAAACACGGCCACTGCACAGACTGCACAACTATACCAGGGGAAGAGAGAATGTGTCAGTATATGAAGACATCTTAATAGGATATCTATCCTCACTAATAAGACAAGTATTACAGATAAGCAGTTATGAGTATGTGTCTTTACCCTGCCATGGTGTATTTATTGCTTTGTTGCCTATGGCGGCCACTGTGTGTCAAGTGAAGAGGAGAGCCGTCAGTGGTCATCAATAACAGGTCTGTGTGGTGTGGGTGGTGCAGGCTGTGTGGCATGTGTTTCAGAAGTGATGGCCAGAGGCCCTCTGTCTCTACAACTCTGAAAATATGGTGTCATTAGCATCTGTGTCTCCAAAACTAGGACTGTAGCTGAAGAGGCCCAAACATATCTGGTATGCGGTGTTTAGGAGGCACGCAGACAGGATAATTGCTGGGCAGAATCTGACCGCAGCTCCAGACTTTCAAGTGCTCATTGCCTTTGAGCGTTTTACACCCCGAGTGGCTGAATAGCCCTGGGGAAAGAAGGTCTGCAAAGATTTATTGCTCACCCTTAAGTCTTTTGTTTCTTAAGACCAAGGATAACTTGGTCAGCCACCAAAGAAGCCTCAAAACTGAGTTTGTAATATCATTGATGTATGACTGGTTAGTTGTTGCACATCGAAGTCCAAAATGCACAGAACCAAACCATGCAAAATAGAACCAATGAGCTAAGCTTTTATCCATTACTGACGCACACTCTGAGATGTTTGGCAGCATTTCATAACCACTGTGGTCTCTTTGCCAGTACCCGCGATTTAAACACGGGAACAAAGTGTTCTTGTTGAGGTGGAGAAGCACTTGGAATGTTCTCAGGGTTCATTTAAAGCGGTACCTGCATATAAATTAATGTACTTTGGTTAGCTTTGGTTTCACGCAACATCTGCCTTGCATGCTCCAGTTTTTGTTTTAATAGCAGTCCAACTTAAATGAAGGCTACAGCATTTTTCTATACTCGATATTGCTTGAATCCTATCTTTTATGTATGAATGTGCAAGTGAGACTTTGCATGTACAGCTTAAATTATGTCAAAAGATTAACTGTCTTGTCCCCTCCTTTATCACTCCTTGCCTCCCTCACTTTCTTGTTAAAACACACAAAAAAGACTTTATAATTAGTTGCATATGGCGCTCAACTGGCATACCCATTTTACTAGTGTGTTGGCAAGACATATTTACAGTCAAATGTTATGTCTTGCCATAAACATATTTATTGTTATATTGTACACTTGTGGGGATGGCACAGTGATTGACACCACAGTGAGGGAAAAGTAGGCTTTGTAGGAGTTTTTGTGACTTTAAGGACAATTTTATAGTTGCACAACAAACGGCAAACAAAGTGGACTACGCATTTGCTCCAATTTATGGTCTTGTTACCAAAAATAAAATTTGATCTTACATTTTGCATTTATTTCCTCATATCCACCTTTTTATTTATTTATTTATTTATTTATTAGGTGTTGATTTAGTTACGTTGTCCATTTATTATTTTACACCCCCCCTTAAAGGGGTAGGTGTTTGAGCTATTTTGAGTTAAATCAACACAGTCTTATTATGAATGGAAATCAATATTATAAATAGGAAGTATAGTGCATCTTACATAGGTTGTGTTTTGTTGTATTGTCGGTTGGACCCAACATCAGATGTGTGCTTTGACAATGTCATGTGACAAAGTCACACCTACATGTCAGAGAGGGTGTAGTCCACCATATGCATTTGCACAGTTGAAACTTGTCTGTTATATGCATTCTTGCTGAATCTAAGGATCTTGCAGACTTTGGCTTGACATGAAAAAGATCAGCTCAAACAAACCTGTTAAAAGAAATAATCAATGAAAAAAATAGATGTGTTATAATGACCTCAGCCAGTGGTGTCCAAACTAAGCATTTTTGTTGGCTTCTGTGAGGATTTAACTCAAATTAAGAGCTGGAATATTTGAGCATTTGTACAAACCCCTGCTTAGCCCTCTAAGGTATGGCTTCAAGTATGCTAAGTCTTAGCCAGCAGCAGCCATAACTTGCCAGCACTATAAATGCCCAGATGTCTGTACCTAAGCAAAGCCTGACATGAGGAAAAATGATTAAGACAACGCTAATACACACAAAACGCATACCGTTCCTGAAAAATAAATATTTACTTGAGGTCATCTTATCAATAACATCTGTCAGAACTAACTAAACAACTGTACAATTTCGAAATGTGGCTTTAAATTATCTGTACATGCATGGGATCCACAGTAGATAATGACTCATTTAGGCTAATAACAGTTGTAGTGGGAACATGATTGAACAGTGTACTGCAATCTTATGGCTATACCAGCTTTGTTGATTTTATGTCTCTCAAATTTTGTGATCTTTGGCATTTGGATTGGAATGATGTGACTGAAACTTTGTCCTATATATTAACCAGGTGTCAATGTGTTTAACCCGTACAACATGTGTATTTAATGTTCAAGCATGTCTTAAATAAACCTGGTGTAATCAAGCTTTTCACAGCAAAACAGGACAAACACATGTTTTTAATAATAACGTTCATTACGCTAACCCTTTAGTTTTTAAAAAGGCCAAGGTCGTGCTGCTGTTCAAGTGCAATGGTCACGCTAAATACTTGACACAGGAAAAAAAAGCTATAGATTTAAGTTATTTTACAACTGCATACACATTTCCTGTGTTCTTTCGATGTTTTTCAATAAATTAAGACTTTTGCACAGTATTATATACACACATTTTGACCAATAACCCAGTAAAAACTATATGTTGGCAAAGTAATGGCTACCATGTTGCTCTACGTTGGTTAGTCTAAGTTAGTTAGTTATTTAGTTGGTTAGTTAGTGAAACGGAGTGACAACAGCATGTAACTGAAAACTTATCACATCCATGGGGTTTAACTTACAGGTGTCAAAATAGACACACAACATTACTAAATAATATGGGGAAATGTTTGAGGGGAGGAAAGGTTTGGTGGAGCCATGTCGTGCAGAGGCACATTTCCTCCATTTCATCACAGATGGACTGAAAAAGACTTATCCCTTTTTCTGTGTTGCAGTCTGAACTTGACCCTCACAACCATACATATCTGCAAAGCCGCTCTATGCTCGGGTTCTCTTTGCTAAAACGCAGAGGCTTCTGTGGTCTAATTAAAATAATATTTTCCCTTTTGCAAGACTTTTATGACAATGGTATTTGCATTCATTTGTGTAATTATTCACAGGGATGCATTAAGGCTCCAGACATGGGCGTGTGCTCGTGCAGACATGGAAAACTCACCAAAGTAGAGAGAAAACTGCTTAGCTAAAGGGAATTAAAGACCTTGTCAAATGACTGTCGGTAATTGCTAGAGAGGAAGAGCACTGGCAGCCGACACTGATGCACCACAGACAGTAATTTTTGAATCACGTTTTTTGCACTTTCAGACAACTTAAGCACCTGTGCCAAATTCAGCCATAAATAAACAGACAGCCCACCTACCAAAAGTTAAAACAAGCAATTGGAGTCAATTTCATTCCCAAATTTATAGCCCGAGTTCTTCATACAAAAACTGACAGTAAGTGACTGTTAAACAAGATTAAAAACACTTTATTGATTGTAAAAGGTCTAGTAAAGAAGAACTTTATTTTTGAGTTACGATGTGATGAAAAAAACAGTGAAAAGCTACGGCTCATGAAATATCCATAAATACACATAATATAGCCAAAAAGCTTTGTGTAATAGTTTTTGTTACACCTAATTTACAAAGGGAACATGTACTAAAATGCACTTAAATGTTATTCTGTGTATGTGTCAGTCGTGCATTATGGCAGCGAGATTTAAAACAAAGCGTTATGAATTGTACCTCGCAGCATTTTGCCCAGTCACTGCAGTAAAAGAGCAGTTCTGTCTAGAATCAGTGCACTGTGAGCTCAAAGGATCATTTACATGACACCACCCACTCAGTTTGTATGAAATCACAGCTCTTTATTGACAATGCATTAGCTTAGTCTGACAAAATTAATGTTTTTTTTCAGTATTACCTTAATGGAAAAACCCTCCACTTTTATTGGAATTTTAATTATGCATTTTATCATATGTGTTTCATCTAATCTTTTTTCCAAATGATAATTATTTGTCTTTATTTAAAGTGGGTATTACACTAAGCATGTGTTATCTAAGCAGCATTCAGACTGAATGTTTACTGTTGTATAAATAGTTTTCAGAATTGTCCACCACAATGATTCCACCGCCTCATCTTTGCATTTTTTTATATCTCAAGTATAGTAGAAATGTTAAAGCCAGCCAATGTACATCTAACCTGCACGCCTTAAAATGGGAAGTTTAATCAATCCATCTAGATCTACATCAATTTCTCTCAATCTTTATCTCTATATATCTGTTTATTTTCATTGTAAAACAAACCAACCATGGAAATCAATCTTGCTGATTTATGATTTGCAGCTCGGTTGAGCCGTCTTATGTGCATTTATAGCTGTCTTGCCGCACGCGTGTGTCTTTGTGTGTCTGTGTGTGTCTGTGCTGGGGGATCCTGTCACATTTTGATTGGTTTCTGTGTAATTTAGTTGTGCTTGGATGGATGTGTTTGATTGAATGACACCACTGGCCCATATGGTGTGAGGATGAACTGATGTTGCATTTATGTGCAGAGCTTACACATTTCTATTGTTTTCTATCTTCGGTTAAGGAGATTATGCTTTTGTGTGAGGGGGAAAAAAACCAAACCAAAAACATCTTAATGGATTGACCAAGAAACAGCAGTGATAATACAATGAGCTGCAGTATATTTAATTATGCTGTTTTATTGGCTGCCATATGCCTGACACTTACTTGTAATATTTTTAATTAATCACTGACAGAATTCAGAGAATCACTTATCTGACTTTCCTACTCCTGATGCACTGATCTAAAATGAACAGTGTTTTATTAATACCAATGTGTGGAAGAGCCTGGGATTGTTTATTTTGTGTTTAAAGCAACAACAGGCTTGACTTAACTTTATAAACAGAAGTGTAACACATTACGTACTTCCCTGATTGGAGTCCTTCTGTGGTATATTTAATTGACTGGACATTATTTTAATTGATACGTCTCACAGCCCTAAGACTTTCAGCTGTTGCTAAATGTTTCCATTTGGGATGAGGCCAGAGGCTTTCTTTAAAAAAAACAAAAAAAACAAACAAAAAAACAACACATGCTCCCGGCACAGCCACTTTTCCAAAACAGTGTCTTCAACCGCTCAGCTCTTCTCCTGTAGCTTACATGTGACTCAGAGTGGAAAGCAGCACATAAGAAATAATCCTTCCATATGATATTGAAATGGTTTCTACTATAGTTGTAGCTGCACACAGCAAGCAAACACACATTCCTTTATCCAACAATACTTGTGAAAATTTTTTTACAAGGACCTGGAAATATTTTTGTCTGCTAAAGTGGACTGCATGATTTTGATAGTGGGATTTTTTGTTTTTCCTTAGTAATACATTTGCAAAACCTGAGTATAGATTGGTTAACTATAGAATTATTCTTTATTTTACCATAAGGCTGCAACATAACATTCTGTTAATATTTTCAGGATTGACTTTATAGTCTATTTTGTCAGAGCCAACATCCAGGTGCATCGCTTAGCTTCTAATGCAGCCAACTGAGGCATATTTAAGTTAGACTAAGTCAACAGCCCGCTGTCAATAGCCTATACTTTAAAAAAATAGGCTACAGATGTAATTGGCACAGGCTTTTTCATTTACCTTGACAGGAGTGCAAATAAACTGTGCATTTATTTCTGGCTCAGTATGTTAAAAGGTTAAGACCCTAAAAGACAATAACACAAAAATATATGGTGAGCTTGGATCCACTCATTAATATATACACTACTGGTTTAGCCATAAGAACATACTCCCCTTTTTTTTGGCTCTCAAAAACTCAAAAGCTACAGCCACTGTCTGAAAATAAAATATAAGTATGGGTCATCAGGAGCTGCTTGTGCTTGCTTTACGGCAGTTATTTTTAACAGGAACGTCTCTCAGGAACAGAAACCTGAAGAATATGTCAGAATAAACCAGTACATAACGACTTGGAATGATTCAGCATATGGACATTAACCTGCCTGGAGAGGAGACTGCTGATGCTTGCATTTAGGAATGAGCCAATGTGATACTCTGTATCTGTCAAATACTTGCTGAAATCAGTGGATCAGACATTGGAAAAAGATAAAAAGATTAAGTCTGATACATTCCATAAATCTGAAGTATGGCCTAAACGTGTCACTAAGAACAGGAAACATGTTCCTGACAGATGTCCTTCACTATTTCTCTGCCGCGTGGTTGGAGCGTACATGTTTTGTGAAATGGCTGTATGTAGCTGCATCAACACAAGTGTCATTAACAGCTGAGCCTATTAAAAGTGCTAAAAGTTTATGTTTAAATGATGTCAGTGTTGGAGGAAATTCAAAGTTATGATATCAGTGTCACGTAGTTCTTACTTGTGGCCTTTTTTTTGTTTTTTGTATGCATTAGGTTTGCACAGGTTTGAAATAAAATAAAGTAGTGGGCTTTTAGAGACTTAATTGAATTCTCCCCATCTTCCTTTTTTCTGCGACTCTTCTCCTCTCCCCTTCGCTCAGCAGGGCTCCGCTGACTCTTCATCGTGCAACTTAAAACATAAACATTGTTTGGGTATCAGGTTTTTCTTGTACTGAGAGGAGTGAACTGCCCATGAACACTTTATAACCAGAGTCCATGACCAAAGTATGTCACCTCTCAGCAACATAGTATATTTAAAAAATAAGGTTTTGATGCAGATCGTACATTTTACTTATGTGTAATGTTTACCTTCCTGGTTTAATAAAATGATATATATCGTTTAAATGTTTTGTTTTTTTAACGATCGATGGAAGTCTGATATTCTTCTTCATGTAGATCCAGTGTGGGAAAGGTGTGGCAGTGCCCTCTAGTGCCCCCCATCAATGAGCCTTGCTATAAAGAAACAAATACCCTAGACTTGCTCCCTGTCTACAGTTGATGAATGATAATCATCTGCAGCGCGACAAATACTCAACAAATATTTCAGCTTTATACGATCAAAAGAGATGTAGGATCCATTTCATACCGTTTCACATCTTGTTTCAAAGATAAATTCTACAATATCACATGCTCCAGTGTTCACACAGAATGTTATCTAAGCTTCACATCAAAAGAGATACCAAAACAGATTAGATCTTAAAAGAATCCAAGAAGATAAGTAACTATAATTATTGTTAGTCTTGAACTTTGTTTCCTACTTACTTAACATATAGTCATCTTAATTTTGATTCCCAACTTAACAGTATACTCTGTATAATGTAGAGCTGAAACATTTACTTGATTAACCAATTATTAATCGATTACTAAATTGATCGTCAGCTATTTTAATTATTAAAACGAGATGTTTCCTGATTTGTTTTAGCTCCTTAAATGTGAATATTTTCTTTGTTTTGTGGACCACGCAATTACACGATTAATCAAGAAAATAATCGTCAGGTTAATCGATTATGAAAATAATCAGCAGCTCTAGTATAATGTTGATTTCCTGAGGTAACTCAAGTAAGCACAACAAAGAATTAGTTGACATGATTATTGATTTGCACTTCAATGGAAAAAAACAAAAACCCACACACGTTGAGAATCTCAGTTCAACAAATATGTTTTGCAACAAATTTGCTTTAAACTGCAATTCAGTATATCTGTAGTCTGTCAGTTACAAACCAACAATCACAGTTGTATTTTGTATAAAACACTTATTTCATTTTTTTTATAAATTTGTTTATTGGAGCACATCACATTGAGAGGTATAAATCTTGTGCGTTTACATATGTGACTATCCTTTTTAAGTAGGGTTTTGTACTGTTGTGTTGTTATTTCAGTATTTAGAACTTGTCAAATTACAGCTGGTATGTGGCTTGGGTTTTCTAGACAAATCTTTTAATGGTTTTGTCTTCTGTGCTTTTTAGTGACCTATTGAGGGTTTTTGTCATGACCGAGGCCTATTGCAGATTCCCTCTGTTTGTGCCTTCACATCCACTTAACTTCTCCACTGAGCGTATTTCAAGATGAGAAACTATTTCTTTACCTTTTAAGATGCAGGAGACATTACAGTCTAAAAAGAGATTGACTTTATTTTATTTGGTGCTGGGAAAAATAATCAAAATATTAAATATGTTAAACTCACATTTCAAAAGCAATAGAATGAGTTAAAATTAACCAAGTTCTGAATGCATTTTTCTGAAACTTAAATATAAATACCCAACATATATCCTCTTTGAAAAAACTGATTAATCACTGCATGACTTTCATAAAATTGAAATGTTTAGTTGAAATCCTCTTCACATCTATAGAGCCATTGATAAATAATGTTGTTTAGAATAACAATAAATCTGGTGTTGTAGGAGACTGGGAAAACAACTTATACAACCTATACCACCGATACATCCCACCCCCTCCTGTCTGCTCTCTCGTTAAAACTCTGCCCTTTAAAAAACATAAAAATACGGTCTGAGTGAAAACTGCTAGAAGCAGAGTGAACGGGAGAGTGTCGACAGGAGAGATTTGTTGATACGGACATCATGAATCCGCCGTAGGAAAACACTCAACAATATCATAATGAACCACGCAAGTACATGTGTAAACCAAAGAATAGAAGATAAAAGATTCTTTCAGTGTGGATGGGGCTACAGACTTTTACTTAAATTATCAATGGCTTGGATGTGAACATGATTTCAATAAGACAAAAATGTTTTATGCGTTACAGTATAGCTTTTACAGAATAGTGTTTAATTTTCACATGGTTGAGTAAGAAAATGTAATTTAGGAAAGCGAAGGGTATGGCTTTAATTCTTTTAAGATTCCCACGTTGGTGTTCAGTTTGTGCCTCACTTTTTTTTTTCTCAAAGATATTGAGAAATATTTGTTTTGCTTGGGTTGAGGATTGTAAAGTGGTTTGTCTTTCACACTCTGAAGCTGATTCCACCCTCCCTGCCTCTGTGAGCTCAGGGAAAACAAAGAAAAGAAGGTGCAGTGAACAGTGAGCCAAAGAAGCAGGAAGCACACAAATCCTTTTATACAACTGGAGGTAGACCTACCACCACACAATTGTAAAAGCTCTCCTAGTTAGAGAATTCGAGCATCTCCTTTGCCCCATAAACTGGTCACGTGTTGCCTCATTCATTAACAAGAGTCTGCAGCCGTGCTACCACATGTTCCAGGCTGTATTTTTACTGTGCTTTAAGCTGCAGTCTGTGCTAGGATGCTGGTATTTACCATCTTAGATTGTGTTAGAAGCTATCATGATACTTCACTCACATGCTGGCTGTCATCAGAGGCATTTTCGTTTATCCCTAAACGGCCACAGATATTTGCCTCAAATCCCATGACGGTCAATCTAATACCATCAATCTATTAAACCATGGTTGAGATATTTAGGCCTGGACTACTGTGTTACAAACATTTCCCACCACAGCTATAAAAGTAAAATACTTTGGAATGATTCAAATGTCCAACAATGAGAAATTGACACTGTTTTTAGTGAATTATAGACATATTACCTCAACTATTGCACTCCATTACAGTGATATCCAAATTACTTTTAACCCTTTAACACCTAAGCCTCAAAATGTCCATCTGGGCTTTTTGCTTATTTTAACCATAAAAGTGACCAGAAAATGTCCTGTGTGTAAGTATTTTTGTCTGGTTTTCCAGAATAACTTTCAATATCTGGCAGTTACTTACAATTTACTGCATGTTAATGTAGTGTATTAACAATTTAAAATAAAGAAAAAACAAAGTTTTATTTTGAAAAAAACACTTTCGTTGAACACCAGATTTTACACGTTCAATTTGAAATTTGAACAGCATAAAACATGTTTAAAATAAGATGTTTGAGTCTTAATGTCCAAAAACGGGCCAAAAAACAGAAACTACGCACAGGCGTTTTTTTTCTCTAATCCCTCCTCACCGATGAGACACTGATTCGCCAGCTTCCTGCAACAGTGTGAGTGAAATTACCGTATTAACCACAACCAATAGCACAAACCGTTGTGTAATTACGGTAATGCAAAGTGCGGTTGTGCAAACGTGTCGTTTGCGATACGCTCTGTGTTGCAGGGTTCATGGAGGCATGTGCACATCGCCCCCCTTAAAAATGCTGCCATCATGCGATTAAACCCTGCAAAAGCCTTTCAGTCCATGCAGTTGGAACAGCATTCACTTACTAAACACTCACTGACTCACTCTACCAGTCTGTCCTCTGCGGTGTATTTGAGGACACGGTATGTCCTTACGCACAAATACAAAGACAATGACGGTAATCAAATGCATACACAAGTGTGTAGTGTTTCTCCCGCTGCAATATATGATACATATTTATTTTTCAACCTGGCTGACAACTTTCTGATTATGAATTAACAATATTATGAATGGATGGCTAAACTTGCATGTTCTTGTGTGCAATGGGCGAAGAGTCGACCACAACACAAACATGTCATGCTTTTTACAAGAGTGGGTAACACTCACAAGCCAAACCAGACAAGCAATAATATTTCACTCTGTGTGAAGACCTCACATTCTGCATTGAGCAAAAAGTTATGTAAGAGCTGAAAATGACAGATGTTTCTTTCATACGTTGTTGGTCTCAGGGGTAATTAGTGGTCATTTGTATAAAGGTAAGAGCAGTTTTTGTCTGTTCTTGTGTTTCTCCTGGAAGGCGAACAGTGTTTGACTGCTGATGCTGCAGGTTGCTGTGTGGAAAATTACAGGTGCTGGATGTTATGGACATTTTGCAGAGGAAATGGACACTACAGAAACTTTGTGAATGAAAATAAATTTACTTTTGTTGTTCAAATACAAGTTTGACTTAATTGATTCAGCATTGATTATCAATTCATAAATGCTGGTAATTCAGGTGCCTCAGTGGCAACACCTCAGTGGCAGAAAACATGGCATTGGCCTCTACTAAGTTGACTTCCTCACATTCAAAGTGTTGCCTCTTGGCAGCAGTTTTCTTTCTACATGTTCAACAGACAGTGGCGACAATCGTTGATAAAGTTTGCCTCAGTGGGTTTATAAAACCGTAAAGTTTGGCCCGGTTGTCCCAATGTCTACCTTCACAGACTTTGATGTGAGGTCAGTGAGGGCGAAAGTGAAAGTTTGTTAATCAACCATTTATCTAAATATTTAAACAACCAACCTTAAGCACTCTTGGAGTCAACAAAAGTAAACAACATCAAATTAAAAAGTACACAACTCACTGAGGTAAGCAACTTTTTAAGTGTGACCGTGGTAAAATAATAGTGCCCTATCCCTGTTTAAATCATCTCTAGCCCTTGCTGCATTTTGCACGGATGATGTCATCAACGTCTGTAAGGGTTTTTGGGGGGAACAATGGCACTGGGCCAATGGCCCCTCCTCCCTCAGACAGTCCTATTAGAGGGATGGAAAATTATAGTACACCTTTGGCTATGTTTTCATTGATGCATAAACAAAATGTCTGGAAGATGGTCTCAATCTTAAATGTAAGCATAGTAACTGCATACAGTCCAGGGGCTGTAATAGCCTACATTTGGCAACTTGTGCCAAATGCCACCAATCTATAGGCCCCCATCACTATATTGCCTATTTTATTTTTTTTTATTTTTTAAGTGATTTATTGAAAAAAGTCAATCAAAAATAATTAATACATGCATTTGTTCTGGCTGATAATGGCTCCAACCTCTAGATCTGAAGCCAGTTGGGGAGGCCACTGGTGTTAACAATAAACAGTTGAGGTGTCTTTGTAGTGGAGAATGGCACTTTTTATTTTCCACATTGAAGAACATACGCTCCCTTTTTTCTACTCTGTGACTCACTGAAACAAACAGGGTTGAGTGAATTAAAGTACCATTTACATTTGATCAATTCCGGCTCCAGTTCAGGTTCTGCTTCTGCTAGCGCCTATCAATTTAGATTCTTGATTGTAGTGTGTGAAACAAAAAAAGGTAAGATATAAGACGATGAAAACCATATATTTTTTGTCAAGTTAAAAACCAAACTAAACGATCTTCTGAAATGAAAAATTAACTTTTCAGCCTTTTTTGACCATTGTCTGTGTTCTATTTTAACTCTGCCTCTCATATGTTGACCACGCCTGCTTATAGCATCAGCTTGTATCTCAACAAAGGCGCTGTGGCGATGTGTGACGCTGACAAGACAGGTCCTGGCAGATAGCCACGTCCTGTCCTTAGACGTATTAAGTCAATAAATAAATAAAAAGACACCTTTTTACACAGAATTGAGATTGGGCTTTTTCCTCATTTCCATTGTGTTTATGGTACATGGTATTCAATTTTACTTTGGGTCCGATTCTGGATTCCCGTCCCTAATATGCATATGTTTTATGGGTCATTATTTTAATTTGCAGTGGGAACTCCTTATGCTACATTAAGGCAGGGTTACTTTCACGTGTGTGCAGGCATGAGCAGGTGAGGAAAAAACATATACACTGTAGCTCAGCATAGGAGCAGAGAGGTAATAAAATGTTCATTCACTAATCAAAAAAGTGATCTGCAACATTAGCTGATTACCATAATATTCCTTCTGTCGTACTCAAGTATCAAGTAACACCAAACAAAGTAGATCTATCACATTATTTCAAAAGGCTAGCAGACTTCATATATATTACTTGGTGATTGATGCCCACAAAAGCAACAGACCGTGGCTCACTATCTGATTGCCTGTTTAAAGGGCTCTGGCACTTTTATAGCCCTCCTAATACCATTACAAAGTATTACTTGGACAGCGGGGCTCTCGCCTTTGCTGCAGAATTCAATACAAAAGGCTGTTTGCCGTTATCACTTGAGACAACACTGTGGAGAAAATGTTTTTTTACTGGGGCTGCATAAGGACAGTTTGACTTCCATATTATTAGTTGTGGTCTGACGGATTTGATTTCACTGCCAAATCACACTGTCATGCATGAGGTTAAAACATACTGAGTATCTCCAAGTGAAAAAACGTATGTGCAACAGAATCTTAAAAAGAAAACCCAAAGCAAAACAGTACTGCTCTTATGTTTAAGGATTGTAAAAGGAAACTATGGCTGCAACAAGTAATCAATTACACTGTTATTAATTGATTTCAAAGACTATTTTGATAATTTATTCATCTGTTTTTTTATATATTAAAACAGCTCTTAAATCTAAATATTTTCTGGTCTTCTCTGCTCCATGTAACAGATCAATTTGGTTCATGGACAATATTTGAGAATATCACCCATTAATCAAGATAAATTATTTACAAAATAATTGATTAGTAAAATAGTTGTCAGTTGCAGCCAGACTCACCACACTGCTCATGGATGAAATGGCTACAACTGTACTCGCATAAAATAATCTCCCACATCAAATAAACTGAGACACCATCGTCCGTGCACAGCTGTAGAATGCAAAGCTATATTTTCTAAGAGTAAAAACATGGCAGAGGTTTTCTGGCCCTCCTGAAAGGATTTGAGTTGAAGGTGTGGCCGTACTCTGGTTTTATAAGCGCGCTGAGGGAAACTTTGATCAATGATCGTCACCTTGTCAGCAGGACGTGCAGAAAGAAAACCGCGGCTATATGGGGCAACGCCAGTAAACCTGAGCTCAATGCAGGATGTCATTTCCTGTTGTTTGTGCACTTGCTCGTCAGCGGCGTAAACTGAAGCTTTCGGTGTAAATAACACAACGTTACCATGCTGCTGTGCAGTGTGTGTGTCCGCAGACTCAATCCACACATTGCACACAGTATTACTTTACATTCAGTCACCTTGCCGACACATTTTGTTTATTTAAAATCCAATTGTTGTGAAATTAGTTGTAAAAGTGTTCCAGCAGGAGAAATGCAGAAGTCCATGTGTGTTTAGTTGTTGTCCTTATCTTATCTATCTTACGTTTGTGTTATAATAGTTGTGCCTAGGGAGGGGACCCTGCATATACACACAGATGCAACCCAGACAAGTAGACAGAAGGTGTGTGTGTGTGTGTGTGTGTGTGTGTGTGGTAAAATCAGCACATTTTAACAACCATGATCATTTTTGCTATTGCTGTTTCATCTCTAGCTATATAGAGATAAGATTTATCTTCCTATACTGATGCGGTGAAGTTGTTTCCAAACACAGTGATAATTCTAATACTGTATATACTTGGAAGAAAAGGGGTGAATCCTCACATTTTTAAAAGTAGAAAAGAGCTCAGAATTGTTCAGTGAAAGTTATCTAAATGAACAGATTTTCTGTTGAAAAATGAATAGTTGAATTGCTTTTTTTGCAACGTCCTCTCTTCCTTTCTCCTTTGTGCGTTTACTCCTTCAGCAAAGCAATCTGCAAAGCCACATAGAACAGCTGACTACTTGTATACATGTTTTCATACTGTATATAAAACACATCGACCTGATTAGTCGGTATGTGGCGGGCGGCGCTGTTCTCTCTGCTCAGATGTGTGGCTGACTCGTATAAACACATTTAACATTATTTCATGTACAGTAACGTCGCAGGTGATAAATGAGGAAAAGGTGTATGGAAAAATGGAAAGTGGTTGGTGTTCAATGTGCAACAATAAAGCCTTTTAGTGGTTCTGGGATGGGAACATAAAGAATTATCTTCTATGAAATTAATGTTTGATTAATGTTATAGGGCAGATGCTGAAACCAAAGTAGTTTTTTTTTTTTAGCACTTCTCTTGCAAACTAGTAAGACAAACTATTGTGCAACTACAGCATACACAGTTATAAATGGAAAATGTAATAATGAAGCATGGCAGACTCTCACATATGTAAGTCTATAAGCTTCTCTCGGTTTGTGGAAAGCTGCATGTGGATGTTTTGGGCAGAATGACCCAATATAGACTACATCATCATCACTGGGAGTGTGCTTATATCAGATTTTCCTGCTGGACAACTGCCCATGGTTTGAAATATGCACACTAAATGATCCTGGACATGACCATATTATCAGGCTTTTTTAAAAAACATTTTTCAATTGCTGCATTTAACACTGGGAAAAAAACATGATTAGTCTAGTTATAAAGAATAATTCTAAATTCTTAAAATATCTTTACTAATGCCACTAAACACCATCCCAGCCCAAACAACCAACCATTTAATAAACATTTCATCAGTTAAGAAGACTTTTTTTTTTAGACCACAGTAAGTTTTCCGTTACCTTGCTGCACAGTTATACTTTGAGCTAAATGATGAAATGTTGGTTACTGAAAATAATAAAGACATCTTGATGTTTACCAGGTGACATTTACCATATTTGGCACTTGCAGTGTGTTGTTGGCAAACAGTTACTAATTAGCACTGACTTGGAGGTGAAGCTGGTGCTTGTGATCATTTAAATAAATCGTAATCAATTGCACTTTTTTGAAGTGAAGTTTCGACTGTGTTCAATAAACGATAAATAAACAAATACATTACCTTGAAATTGTTCACAATTTGCTGTGTTGTTTCACCTTGTGATTTAGCTTTGAAATAATGAAACATTCACCCAAAGTAAATGAGTTTCTAAGGACTTGATTATGATGCCGTTATTACAGTTTATGCTTAGTGCCACTGGGAATGCTTCTTTACATTTTTTACAGTTTTTTGGCAGTGACTGATGTAACTGAAAAATATCCAGGAATTACTATTTCAAAAATCAGTCCAAAAATATTCCAGATAATTTTAGTAGAGTTTGTTAGGTTGTACTGGCTAAATTAAATATTTGACTTGCAGGTGGAACAAGATGAAAGGTCATGAAATGATAATAATTGGGCTTCATCCTCCAGGGATCTACACCATATTTCATGGCAATTTGTGCAATAGAAACTACTTACATTAATCCTCTATCTTTTTTTAAAGATTGATGAATCATCACATGCATAAAATGAACTTGTAATTAATGCATCAAACAGATCTCTAGGGGAAATTGTCATATTTGCTCCTGTCACATTTTATATTATGAACTGTGTGTGGCAACAGTTTTCTTGTCTTTAGAAAGTGGGTCCTCATGTAAAAACGCTCGACTTAGAGGATCTTTATCATCAGTAGGCTTCATCCTCATTTCTTTTGCATTTGGACAAAGTGGACGAGTGACTGTGTTGCAATGTGTTTCAAACCTGAAAAAAATGTAGTCAGTTGCCAAGACGGCGTTTCCATAGGTGCCTCACCATAAAAGTGCTCCTGATCAATAGCTGGACAAAAGCATGGGGCAATTTCAACTGCTCTGCTTGCACAGTGACAAAAAAAAAAAGGTTTAGAGGAGGATAGATTTCCTGATTGTTACTGAAACGCATGGGTAGACATCAGCACAGAAACTCCAGAGTGACGTCCATAAAACAGACACACACCTTTTATGGAGAAGTTGCAAAACTTCTGCAAACAAAATAGAGCAAACGGTTTAAAGCTGGCTCTAGTTTATGTCGAGTCGTTCGTTTTCCCTCGACAGCGGCGTAGTTTGGTTGCAGACAGAGAGCTCTGCTGTCAAATAGAGCCATATTATTGTTAACATGGCTCCACCATGCAGTGAGGCGCAGTAGAAATGCACATGAGCATGCCACGCAATGAAGCTGTAGTGTGCCATAAAATGGATGGAGGAATCCCCATTTCTCTCTGTAAAAATGCTGCCATTTTTTCTCTTGTGGAAACAAATGTGTGTTTCTGTAACCATGTACTTCACTTAATACATTATTGACAGTGTTTTATGTCACATGATTCACAATTCACCCTGCAGTTCTGCCTGCCGTTTGTCTGTGAAGCTGAATATGCTGTATTTTATACTTTGCCCCACCTTTTTGGTTTCACTTCAGCGGTAACTTCTTGAAAGCGATTTCCTAAAACAGTCCATTTATCTGAAATGTTTTGTGATTTTGTTTCTTAGCCACTGGTGTCGTCGCCCAAGGCCTCGGCTGATAATGAGTTCCAAATGGCCACAGATCTTCTACATTCCACTGATCAACACTCGGCAAGGTGAAGTCATCATAATGGTCTTAAAACGTCATGTATTTATTAAACTTTCAAATAAACAGAAGACGTCACCAGTAATTCAGTGTTCTGTGATCTTAGTCTAACTCCACAGAAAGCCTCCTATTAAACACAATGTGCTCAAGTGGAAATGTCTGTCCAAGTATTTTGTTTTTGTTTATGGGAGTTGTTTACATGATCTCATACTGTTGTGTGTTTATTTCTACGTGTTCATGTCTTTCCTGTAATGAAAACGCTGTAAAGAATTTCTCTAATCACAGTTAATTAGAAGCTGACTTTCTAGTGTATTGGAGATATTTTTTGCCTAAATATTCATCAAAGGTTTCTGTGCAGACATAAAAACTATAACCCGAGTCCTGAACGTGAATAAAAACTTAATTATAATTATCAAGACGTATTTTAAAGTTTGCTTTATATAAATCTGCTCTTTGTTTAATCTCACAGGCGAGGACGTCAGCGGCAGAAACGGCAGGAGTAAAACCACAAGCAGCAGCAGCAGCAGAAGAAGTGGTAAGGTAAGTTTGGGGCGTGCGGGAGTCGGGATTTATTTGCCTACGAGCCATAAAATGGATGTAAAATCTGCTGTAGTCACTTGGAAGTTGTCAGTGAGGCTGACTCAGCTGGACACGGAGGACCTTTACGTTGTGTGCACATTTTCTACTGAAGTAGAACTTCAATTATTATCCTTCGAAATGAAAATCTCTCTTAAAGAATATCTATCTTTTAAGAGAAATGGCACATGACTGAGCTTCATGAAAGTGGGTTATGCTGTATGTAGAAAAATGAAGTCAGAATATGAATAATTAAATACCATGTACAGTATAAACTGGACATACATACAGATTCAAATGTGCATATCTGAACACTGAGACGTTTGCTGTGTTGCTGCTGTAAGGCAGAAAATGGAGGTCGCACCAAAAGCTTATTGCGTGTGAGGACATATATGCTGATTGTTTTGAAGACTTAGTGTTTGCTTCTAAAATATTTTGATGCAAATGATTTGACCGCGTTGAAAATTGTATAGTTGTGTAGGTTTTTTTTTTTCGTCTCGTGCCACCAATCGCGCTAAAAAGTCTTTAGATTTTCTTCCAAATGGAAAAAAAACCTCCTCTCTTGTGGTTATTTTACCCACACAAGCATGTGAACGAGTTGTAAAAAAATGACATTTTCCTTGCTCGGTTGACTTGGTCTATGCATAAATAAACACAAACAAAATGTATCCACCCGCCGAGGATCCATCACTCTAGTTTAAAAGTGCAGACTCGGGGAAGTCTGTGTTTGTGTGAGTGAGGATTGAGCCGTGTGTGGAAAAAAGAGACAGCTGTGAGAGAATCTCTGCTGGTTTCATGTCTTTCTAAATGATGACTTGTGTTGTCATGATGTGCTGCTGCTGTGTCTAATGTTAGTGTAGCACATCACAAGAGGGAGACATTCATCAAATAGTTAAAGTCAGACATTTGTTTTTTTGCCACACTGTGCAGCAAATGTCGCTCCTGACAATAATCATTCTGTGTTTTAGCTCAGAAATCAGCACATGTTTTCCTTTTGAGCCCTTGACTCTCACTTTTCTGTCCTGTTGATCTGAATTTATTTTTGATGCAATCTAATCATAAGGTTTCCGTGGCAAAATAAACATCAGCAACTATTATAAATAATATAAATAACAACACCAACTGTTTGCTTGTATGGTGCTTTGCAATTACTGCTCTAAGCCTGCGTTTTAAAGGTCAATGCAGTCTTTAGCAATTGACATCCTCACCGATTATGGTGTTTATGAATGTTTAGTCTGGTATGGGCAATACATATACGTATTTAGAGAAATTAGGTGTCACTGTGTGGCTGGAAAAATTGTTCTTAACACTCTGCTGATCATTTTACAAATATTTGTTCCACTTGTTTGTGAGTACACGTCTTTTATCTGCAACACAAAAGACACAATATGGAGGCACTATTGGATTGAATGCAATAACTCAAGTAATTCTGCTGAACTTTTTATGATAATGTCATCTCCTGTCACTGTAGTCAACATGAAATAACAAGGGGGAACTTCCAAGAGACTAAAAACAAAACAAGATGGTTTTTTTTTAAGAAGAAAAAAATCAAGGCAAATGCTAATGCACCAGTAAAAACTCTTCTTTTTAACTTTGTAATTGTACTATGTTCCCTTTTCTGTATCAGTAACTATAAACTAGACGTAGACCAAAAAAAAGGTCATAGGTTTAAGAATTTTCAGCCACTTTTGCCGAGCAACACTTTCTATTTGGAGATACACGGAGCTGGTTTAAAAACAAACATGATGTTCATGCTCATTCCAAAAGGTCCTGCTTGTTTTTTGACATGTAGTTAAAGTCCATGTGTTTTGATTTGCTTGCTCTTTGTAGAAGCAATTATTTATTTTTTTTGCATTTTCAGGTTCTGGACAGCTCCAGGATATTTAAATCTCAAATTTGCTTATCATTATTGTCACCAATGTTTACCCAACATGACCCGTTAGCAACGTTCCTAATGTCCTTGGCTGCTTCCCAAACCCAAAACGCAAATGTTCACCTCGATGCCTAACGGCTTTCAAAGAAAGTAGTTAGAGTTCATGAATATTAAACAATAACCAGTCTTTGTGTAGTTTGCAGACTACAGTTTGAGAGTTTTTTTCCCCACTTAAAAAAACGGACATATCTTATCTACCCTGGAAACTCTTGTCCAGCTATTGCGGCATATTGTATAATTGTCAATCAAAAAAAAACTAACTATTATGTATAATAGTAACAGTAATAACTATTATTACTGTTAGCAACTGAATTTGTAAAAAAAAGAGTAAACTGTCTTATCTTCCCTGTGATGTCAAATACAGGAAGTTCCTTGTGTTCTCAGATCAACCTTTACAGAGTTGCATGAATACATTTAAATGTACAAGCAACATTTAGTTGTGACATGACTGCACTGAAATGGAGCTTTCATTAAGCAGCCCACAGGTCACATCTGGCTCCAACTTCAAAATAACATCTTGATCACTTTTCTTATTCAGCCACTGTTTCGCTGAATGTGTTGTTTGAAGAAAGTCATTTCATCACACATAAGGTTAGTGATTAGCGTGTAATAGTGTGTGCACCTCTACTAGATATTGGAGTGGATTTCCCCAGATTCTTGGGCCTGATTACACCAAAATAAATTGACTTTTTGTGCTTATACTCTGACCTTAAGCAAGGACACAATTACACATTTCTATTTTTGGTTATTTCCAGGACTCAGAAACAGTCAAAACAGACTCAAGAGAACAGGGAGGTGTTTTAAAACGCCACCAGTATTCATTGTGGTGGGAAACACACACAGTATTAGAACATTCTGTTTTAAGCTTGTATCTGTTCAGTGTGTGACTGTTTTCACACTGTCACTGTACTGATCGTGCCGTTTGAGCTAGACTGACACACCTACAAAGATTGTCCACAGTTTTGTAGACCGAGTCATACTTTTCATAGAGAAAATTTTTTTTTTTTACACATTTAATATATATATATATATATATATATATATATATATACACTTTAGCCTGTCAAAACGGTTTGCATTTTACGGTTCTTAATGATGCAACTTTACATATACAATTTACATATCTGTTGTTTAATTATTTTTTGAATGAAAAAATATTAATATTTCTTGTGTTTTATTATTTAACTATTATATTAGAAATTGTTCCTCTCACTTACAGAACATTCTGTGGTCAATCTGGTCTAATTTTAGATCACACACGAGCTTTTAATTGTTTTTTTGTTGGTCTGTGCGTTAGTCGCGTTAGGTCAGGCTGGCTTATAATTAGTCAGATTGGCCTCGTGTCACACATTCATTTGATCCTTGTATCTTAGCCTCGATATTATTGCCATACAACAACATGTAAAACCCTCCCATGCATTTAATATCTCGCCGATGTGGACTATTTTACAACGTCTTTAATCGTTAATTATGCAGTTAAGTAAATAAATAAATAAATAAATAAAATAGTTGAAGATCCTAAGCGCCGAGATACTTTTCTGGTGTAACGCAATTGAAGGTCCGAAGTTTTTTGTTTTTGTTTATTTTTTGGCCTTTCCATAAAACCCCAAGCAGGGAGAAAATGTGAGTTTTCATCGGCGTATAATATTCCTCTTAATGTGATCATTAGACCTGTTTCTATCATATTCGGGTTATGTTGAGGTGGTTTTAAATTAAATCATTCACAGACAAGTCGATGCCGATTTCTTTTTACAAATGACGACTTTAAACGAACACACTCAATACGCCTTAGAATAATTTTTTCCTAATTCATATATTGCGTTGAAGATGCGATTTCTTGTTCGCATTCAAATGTCTTTTTAATGAATTCAAATGAATAAGAATAGTGTGTCAATAATTGTTATAGTTTCGACTGTGTTAGTCTCTTTGTTTTTCCTGTCCTGCTTGGCGTCAGGTTTTCCTCAGAGTTCGAATGAGAAGAAACCAATTCATTAATAATCGGATTGAATTTTGTCACTTTGCGCGCCTCTGAAAGTGCTGTCACTCAGACTTGAGACAGAAAAACATCTCTATAAAAGTGGGACCAGTCTTTCTCGGCCAGCTGCTTTAACAGATAAGATTAAAGTAAGTCTATGAACATTCGGGTTAAAGCGAATAAAAGCTGCGGCGTTTGTCTGTAATTGGAACCCGCTCTGCTGGAGCTGGTGATAAATAGTATTCCCATGCTTTTGTTTTGTTTCTGTTTTGGCTCATAGTTCATGTCTCGGATGATTGTGGTTTTTTCCTTTTTTTCGTTTGGGTCTGATTTGGACTTGAGCAGCGACTTTGATGGTTTATGATTGAGGTGAGAGGTGAGGCTGTCTTCTCCTGAGCTGCGCTCTGCTCTGTTCTGCCCTCCTCTGCTCTCTGCTCTGTCTGAGCACACTGACTTTGACCTTGAACTTCGTTTTGCTCATCTTCATAATGTGCGCCGCACATCAGCACAAGTGAACCTGCACTAATTGGGGCCCTTGGCTTTAATTCATTATGGGCTCGCTGCTCTCACGATCGATCAATCAGCATCAGTGGAGCGCAAATGATGAGGAGCAAAGTGAAGTGCCAGTCACTGTTGCTACTCGACCATGACATCAGGCGACGGTACAAACTCCGTCGTATAATAACACTTTGATTCAACAATCTGCCTCTAATTTAACCCAGACTTATGCATTTTCCTTCTTTTTTTTCTGCTGAAAACTGTAGTGGTCTGAAGGAAGTTTTAACTGGGACATATGGATATAGTACTGCTGCTGGCTCTCATTCAATTAAAGGCTTTTTTTTTTTAAGCCAAAGCACTTTGAGGCTTTAGGACAGCCAGCCATTTTTTGTGTTCATCACCTGTCAAATAGTGAAATGAAATAAAAATAGAGGGATCTGTGAAGATGTGACATATGCAGTGACTCACTTTAACGCCCCTCAAAAAGTATGATTTCATTTATAATTTGAACATTTGAGTCTGCCATTTCTGTGAAAACTTGCGAATTTAAATCCATTTGATTTTGATGTATTTAACAATCCTATTTAATGTCAATATGTTCTGTATAAATCCATATTTAAAAACTGCACGTGATAACAGCAGTCACTGAATATCTTGCTCGTTTTGAATCGAAAAATATCAACGTATGTCGTGAGAAAAGTGTGTGCAGATGAGCACAAATCAGTAGTTGCGCAAGCAGCAGTTGCGTGTGTGATTGCAGGTGAAGGCAGATTTAGGGCGATGATCACATCGCGCAACAACATTCCAGAATCAGTAAGGCAGTTATTATGTGTTATACTCATCCATATGGCGCGTATAGGCTTTGTGAACATTTCAGCACGCTAAATAACTTTTGTTAAATCAAGGTCACCTTCACAAACAGAGCTGTATGTTTTTTTTTTCTGAGTGAATCAAGCAGATTAGATTGTTTTAATTATATCTTTTAAAATTTAGGATGAAATGTCACTTTCATATTTCTCACTATATATCATTTCCACCTAAATCTACCTTTTGTTGTTGAGTTATAGTCGAGATATAACAACGAAAATCCACTGCCACGTCTTTCTACTTGAATATATATGATCACTTATGACGAAATGCTAGAAGACGCCAAACACAACATGGCTGCTGCTGTTGTTGTTGACTTTGTGATGAACGATGGAAACATGTAGCACAGTTCCTCTGCGGACTACTTTTCACAAACAACTCACACCCAAACACGAGGCGCCTTGTACTTTTACCTTAATGCTCATATAATTCAGAACATGGCTTCACTTCTTCTCCATCTCACCGGGTTTAACCAACAACCAGCAGGTGCAGACGTCACTGTCCAGTCCTCTGCTCGTCCACACTGACTTCAGCCTTTTCATGCAGTCACTGTGACCACGACTGCTGCTGCTGCTGCAAACAGACTAACAGAGGCTACTGGACGAGGAAGTTGTTGTCCTTAAAGTCGCGTCCTGTAAATTTTCCGGATTTTTATTTGGAGTCTTAAAACAAAGTGGGCTTCACGCAGTGGGCTATATAAATAAACCATTTATGTGGACATAGTGTTTAACATTAGGTACAGCACAGTATAGTGAATATGTTGTGTTTATAAAGTGATGTATGCTTTAGTTTATTGCATTCGTCTTGTGATAACGCGAATGTAGGAAGTGATTTAACTCTGAATAAAATGAAAGTATGTTTCAGAATGGATAGATATGCATGTGTGTGTAAGATGATTTGACGAACGAAGTGTGGATTTAGTTTTTTTATGATTTTAAATATAGTAAAATATAGTAAAAGTTTAAATCTGCAGAACCAACTCTCATGAAGCTTTGAACAATAACTTTATTATTATCCCTTTATTTCTCGGACGCGTTCAGGAACAGGTTTTTGTTTTAATTAATACTGGTGCAAACTAGTAAAATATTTTCTATGTATACCATATCGTTGTGAAGTATACTAACAGGCATTCAAATAGTCTGTGTTCGGATCACCATTTTACGCACAATCTGCCTGTGAATATCGTTGGAACTGCACGTTGTGCACAGTTTGGATGCAACTATAGCTTGGAAATATTGCGCGTAACAGAAGCCTGGAAACTTGTGAATATATGCATTGTTTTTAGTCAGATTGTTATTTCCAGTTTCCTGATCGACCAACTTTGTCTAGGCAGCTACACGAGGAACTTAAAATGGGGGCGACTTAAAAACAAATAAGTCACATTACCTTTACTTAACGTTTTTGTCAAACTGCCTGATAATTCCATTTTTAAATATACCTTAATCCTGTAAGGACGTTCCTCTTTCAAATTCCTTTTTGAAGTCATCACTGATCTTCTCACTTATAAAACATTTCTGCACATATGTTGGTACAATATGTCACAAAATGCACCTGCACACATGTTCAGTCGGTGTGAACATGGACGTTTGTGGCGCTTTGCTCTCAGGGAGAAGAAGTGAGATGATTAATGATGAACGTGTGTGTCTTTTGTTTTGCTGTCTGGACGGATGGAGCGACCGCCTCTCTTAACTTGAACTTGGACTTCCGACGCGACGCGTCAAACTGTGGATTTATTTAGTCTGCTGTGTCTCTCTGCTTCACCCTCTCTGCACTGCAGCAGGAGAAACGACGAGAATTCTCTCCTGCTGCTGGACCAATTTTTAGACAAAGACGAAGCAAAGTTTGAGCACATTTCAAGAGCATATTTGTTGATGTATGACATTAGGATAAGACATGACAGTTTGGCCCACAATACAAATGAGATATCACTGCTGCTGATGCCCTTATTCTAGTAAATAGCCTTGTTGCAGTTCTTTCAGAAACTTTGAATAATTACTAAAGATATATTTATCTATAGCAAACTGCGTAACATATGCGCATAATGTGCGTTCCCAACCTCGTTCATATTAAGACTGCAGTTGTAACTTGTTGTTTGTTTATAAATGATAAATACACGAAGCTGTGTTTTTGATTTTTTTTAAATGATACATTATGCAGATTTTGCCCCTTTTCTAAAATATTAGATATCCTGCGAACATTTCTATTTTAAAGTTGTTTTTTTTATTTACTCCCAATTGCACACTACCGATTTGTGATTCATAAATGACGCTGAGAGCTGAGAGACCTCTCCGTCAGCAGAGTAGAGAACCACTGACTGATTTTTGTTAACGATAAGATAACTACAGTAAATAAAAACGCTGTAAATCTCAGTATTTTGTAAATCCTCCCTGGCCTGGATGGAGCACGGGTTTGCCAGCCTGCTTGTCCTCTGCTGGGCGAGGCTCTGCACGGCCTGCTTTATTTCCTCTTCCAGTCTGTACCTGCTGTACATGAGTCAGATCTGAGGCACGTTAGGCCTCCAGTGCACTCTACTGTATTTGGTACAATGGGTTTCCTCCGCATATGACGCACTGACATTACAGTAGGTTGCTTCATATGATCCGTGGTGAAAGAAATGATGTGCAAACCTATTGATGATGATTAATAATAATAACCAGAACAGAAATGTGCTGGATTTCAGAGATAATTCTAGCTCGAAACTTGACACTTTTTGTGTCCTTCATTCACTGTATGTCGTTTCACGAACGCTTAAGCTCATTTCGGCAGACAGTTGGTCATGTGTCGTGGATTTGTTTTTGTTTAAACTCGTGCTTTTTTGTTTTATTATATTAGACACAGAAATCTAACATGTTGGTGTTGGACATTTTTAAATGTGCTTACGCATTTGCAGCAAAGTCTTGTGGTGTGAACATGTGCGACCGTTGTTGCGAGGTGGGACAGTATACACAGTGTCTATTTACGCAAATGAACGGGTGTGTTTTTAAATGTCTCATGTCTCTTAGCTCATGGTCCCTTCGTTCTGTTTATCACGCACTAACGCCGCACTGCTGCAGTCGTGCATTTTTAAATGACGGATTAGGATTTTCTAGTCCGAATCACGTGCCCGCCAGCGGCCTCACAGTTGGCACTGAGGTCCAGTGGTGTTGGCCTTTACGGTTATGAACATTTTTGATCGTAAATTAAAGACAGTCGGGACGGAAAATACCAGACTGAGGTCCTGTTTTAGTTTTGTAGGAATGTTTTTCATGACAGTAGTGGACTGCTCTGCTTTACACACACACTCTCTCTCTCTCACACACACACACACACAGACAGTGAAAATCAGAGTGTATTTTTCCAAAGCTTGTGATTTTCCTGCGCACAACTTGCAGATGAACACCAGTCTTGATTTTCTGTGGGACGTATAAGACGTAAGATCCACGCTAATCAGATTGTTGTCCTACAACTAGTCCAAAACTGATGATCTAATCAGTTTTCTACTGAGTTTGACAAGCGCATGGTCGACAATAATAATAAAACATTTGACTCCTCCTTTTTTCGAATTGCATCAGGAAAAACTAAACTGCATTAATACAACTTTATTCCTATTATATATATATATATATGTGTGTGTGTGTGTGTGTATATATATATATATATATATGTATATATGTATATGTGTGTGCAGTTTTCTTGTATATTAAATGTTTTAAATGTGCTTTTTAAATATACTTTGACTAAACTTGACTCGACCGTCGCAGCGAGCAAAATCTATTTGGTTGATATAGTCCAGGGCTTTAGTAAAATTACCGGTTGTTTTACTTTACTGGGCTCAAACCTCAGCCTGCAGCATGGCTGTAAACTCATAAACATGAAGCTAACCTGATTTCTGCATCCATGGCTGCAGACTCTATACCTGCAAACTGTCAACACATTGTTGGATCGCCATTTCGCCTCTTCAAGTCCTTTTTTATAAGCAAGGGATTCGCATCATTCCCAACACCGGTGAGATTATGTATGAGTGTGTGTGTGTGTGTGGCATGCATCCAAGAGAAATGTGCTGTGAAGGGAAAAATATTTGTCATTGAAAGTCATTTCTGTCATTAAGTTGTGTGACCAGTAGCTTGGCTGATCATCGAGACAAAGTGAGCTGGCACATGTGATCATTGTTTCCATGGGTTTGATATATGCTGCGTCATTATTTGAAATGTGGGATGTATGATTTTGAATTATGTGGTATTGATAGAATAGTAGCTTATAACTATTACTGCAATATCAAAACCAGCAAATGTGACGCACTATTCTGCTCGCTTTAGACTCATCGGCTCAGTCATGTGCACACGCACTGTGTTGTTGAGGGTGAAAGACGCAGGTATATAGGCAGCATTTGTATAGGTATGGATGCACTTTCCCCCTCCCCCACAAACATCCGCATCAGGCGGGCTCGTCTCTGTCAGACGGTGCTTGTCTGGAAGGACATGTCTGGTTGTCAAGATATTTACAGCAACACATCATGGCGTGTTGTTGTGGATGCTTATAGTCGTTTCTATTACCAGTTCCTGGGTTAAGTGAATTCCCTGCGCAGGAGAATTTCACGCAACCTGGCACATTGTTTTAGACTTTTTTTTTTATTTCTGCAAATGTGCTTTTTTTAAATGAACTTGGAAAAATGGATATCTTAAAAAATGTTTGCTGATAAGAAACAAAAAAACCTAAACCTAACCACTGCACGAAACCTTTTATGGGTGTTCATTTAAAAAAGGTAGTCTCTGTTGGCACATGTTTTTTTATTTTGTAGCACATATTACTATACGACATTTGAATCAATTAAAGATAGTGAATTTGGACAAATGAGCAGTGACAGCCACACGACTATCCCGCAAATGCCCACAGGTATTAAACCTTTGACTCTTTGCCACACGATATAAACGGGTTCGTGGACTTTATCAGTCTTAAAGTGTGCTGGTGGTTAACTTATTTATTTATAAATATCACATTGGTAACTTATAACAGCCCTGCAGGTAGAGACGTGGATATTCGTAAACTTTTAAACCCCACATTTCATTCCCTAATACTCCACTAATATAAGGTAATAACACTTTGTAGTTTTATGTATTTATTTGAATATCATCATAGTTTATATTTCATTATCAGTTAGTATTTTCAGGGCGTGGTGTGCAGGCTGAAGTGTCGCTGGTATTGCGCATTTAAGAAAAGCACCAGACGCCGTAATATTAAGATAATTATTCACATGTTCTGAAGTATTACACGTGTATTAGTTATTCCAAAGGTTAAAAACAAATCATAAATTATTTTCGAAATCTGTTTTCCACACATTATTGTAATATTGATTTGTTTTGACGACAGTCACTCACGGGCCACACACGGGCTTCACTTTTGATTAAATAATATTGCACCATGAGTTGTAAATGTATAACTTAAAAAAAATAAATAAATAAAATGAATTAACAATCAAACGTCTTGTATCTGAAAACCTCGCCGCCCAACATCGTCTCAATTTCCCCACACAGAGAAACTCTGATTATGGCCTCATATATACGTGCGTCTACAGATAATGTGGGATTAGGATGATGTAAAATTAAACATCAATTGAGCTAATAGTGACAGTTGATAATATATTGCAAATATGCAATGGAAAAAGGGACATGATTTCCTATGTAGTAAACGTTCATGCGAAATGCTAGTTTGGAAGGAGTTGGTGTCCTGCAGAGGAAAAGCTGTCAAATTCCTGATGCTTCAAATAAAACACAGGGGATTAGGCCTGTGAGCAGTTCTTCACACACAGCTAACATTTTAGACCGAGGGGTCTCTAAATAACAGCTAGTTTGCATGCATACTCTAGTGTGAAGTTCATTCTTGTCTGTCTAGACTCTGATTACGACCCTGTTTGTCTACTTCTTTTTTTTTTTTTTTTACCTTGACCTTGGACTTCCGTGCAGCTGCCGTTTGGATGAGCCCGTCGTAGTTGTAATTTACTTGAGACAAAAGAACTATAGCCTCTGTCCGAGGAAGGGCAAGGGTCTGACTTCCTCAGTATACAAATGCACCACGGTGGCCTGAGAATATTCTCAAGGCGACTCAGCAGTGCAAAAAATGTTGATAAACTCAGGCTCTCTTTCGTGGGGCAGCTTGTGTCCTGCTTTATGAGTGACTCATGGGATAGGCATCACAAAATGCCTGTGGGTCTATCCTCATCGCTTATAGTTAAAACTAAATATACAGTCTTTTAGTTTAAAATACTAACACAGAGGTCTTCATTCATTTTTTTTTTTTTTAAAGAAAGCGCATGCTTCATATAGGAGAGTATTTCCGCAACTGCTGTGATTATGGGACCTGGAGACGACATGAGCACAAAATATGCTGTTAATAGATTTTTTTTAAAGGAGTTTGATGAGCTTTACATTTGAAGGAGAGCTAAAGTTAAATAAAGAAAGCGAATGTTCTTGAGAGAAAATGGTCCGCATTGCAGCCATGATGTATCATACATACATACACACTGTAAGGTTTGTAGCCTGTACACAATTCATATGCACAGATTTATGCTACCCATGTTTCTCATTTTCGCCTGGAAACCGTCATCATCCACCTATATATATGAATGAATCACATCTCGCCAAGTCGTTTAATGCTCGTTTTGTATGGGTTCAAACGTTTCTGGGGGACGTTGTGACGGCTCATAGTTTTGCCCAAACGCACGACAGAATGTGTTGTATAGGAATAAAAATTAAATCGTCATTCGTCGTTGGTAATAACTGCAATTATATAAAAGTAGACTGTGTACTTGGTATCTTACCTGAAATGGCTCTCACCTCGTCTTGTGGCTCTCACTGCAGAGCTATCACGACACTCTTGACTAATATAAAACTCCTAGTTCTGCATCTTCTCATTCACTGCATACCCCCCCACCCCAACACACACACACACTTTGCCAAATGATCCTTTTTACATCTGATTGATTAACAACAAAATAAGCATCCCATACCAAAAATATGTGCTATAATTCGTAGCTCCACACTAAACTGTGACTTCCTCAAAAGGCAGCATGTGTGATTATTACATTCATGCTGAAAAGGAATATTCCACACCCAGGTTTAGTCACAGGATCTCACCTCAGCATGTGAATAGGTGACCCAGTGCTTCCTCCCGAACAACAGCATATCTTGATAAAACTGCACGCTTTACATATTCATGTTTGCTTTGACAACTCTCTGTTCTCGTTTTACATTACTGATATTGAATTTACCACAGAGCAGGGATCCCAGATTAAACCTCCACTTGTTTATTATTACTTTTAGTCATCAAACTAACATTCAGCTGCAAAAAGAAATTGCTCCCAGGAAGCAGTAAAACAGGTCGGACACAAACTGCTGTGCGCTCCAAACCGATTAGGGTGTAGACATTAGTTTAACAGCTTTATTTGGTAAAACGTGTATATGTTTTATTTTCCGTGTACAAACTGTGACATGTATCATATGCGATTATATTCTCTGGTCAGAGTCGGCCAAATTTCACAGGCTGTTTTCGTTTGCCCCAGTCTAAAGTATCCCTTTAAGGGTGCGGGTCTATGTGATTTAAGCCAATGATATGCTTCGGTCTTCTGCGGAAAAAAAACCTGACATGTGAGGCAGTGGGTCTTTAAAGGGCTGCTCAGCTCCGACTCACAAACCCAATCTCATAGGACTCGTTAGCGTATCACGTGCCAGATTCTTAATGAAGTGGACACACGAGGGCCTGCTGTGCGCATGCGCGTGGTGTAAAATGTAGTTGGAAATGAGGTGTCCGTCTTGGAGTAGTCGACTTTTAAAAAGCATCGGCAGCCCCTGATATGACGACTTCGCTGGTTCTGCATCCACGCTGGGCGGACACCTTGATGTACGTTTATGAAAAAAGCCCGAATGACAACAACCAGAATAAAAGCCAAACAATGGAGGGACTAAGCGGTAATTGCCCTGCGACCCACTGCAGGGATCTGATGTCGCACCCCGCGCTGGGACGACATTCTGGCACCATAGCGACCCACCAAGGCTCCGTCTACTCGGATATTTCCTCTCCAGACACCGGCCGTCAGTGTCCCGCTCCGCAAACATCATCCAGCGCGTCTTTGAGCTACGGTTACCCATTTGGAAACCCATATTACGGCTGTCGCTTATCCCATTCGCACAACGTGAACTTGCAGCAGAAGCCTTGCTCATACCACCCCGCAGAAAAATATGCCGAGCCCAGCACAGCGCTGCCCACGGAAGAACTGTCTACCAGGGCCAAAGAGTTTGCCTTCTACCCGAGCTTCGCCAGCTCCTACCAGGCTGTTCCTGGATATCTCGACGTGTCAGTGGTGCCTAGTATCAGTGCCCACCCCGAACCGCGGCACGACGCCCTGATCCCCATGGAGGGCTACCAGCACTGGGCTCTCTCCAATGGCTGGGATGGGCAGGTGTACTGCTCCAAAGAGCAAACACAGTCTTCTCATCTGTGGAAATCACCTTTCCCAGGTAAGATATATTTTTATACATATTTTTAAGATGTCTTAATACTTCTGAAATGCATATATTAGTCTTGTGATACCCTGTTTATTATTACATTTATACAGCTATTTTAATAAAGTCCCACAACTTTGTTTAGGCTCAGGTGTTATTTGCTAATTCATTCATTTTTAATTATGTTGAAGTGCCAAAATCAACTGTAAGAAGTTACAGGAAACATAAATTGTGCTTTATATACATATAACATTCATTCCTTTTGTAAATAATATGCCTAATATTCTGCAGTTTGACATTTAACACAGTCAGTATTTTCATAGAAGTGTGCACAAGACTACTAATCCCAATCGTGGCCTGAATACTGCCTCTTAATGAAAGTTCAGAAAAGGAACACATGCAGTGGAAGTTATCTGCAGTTTTCTTTTCTTCACTGAAGTCAATTAGTAAGTTTGAGTCACAGTGTAGAGAGTGACACCAGCACAAACCTTTGCCCACTCCACGAGATTACATTTACTGAGATTGTTTACTGTTTGGTTTTGTCAATCTCTGTGCGTTAATGACATGTGAACACAGCCTTTTGCATATATGTAAGGGTTCATTTGTCTATCATAAACACTCCATTCAGACCTTGGCATCATGTTACACAACTTGCCCACAACCAATTATCAGTCCACTGTATATAACAGGATCACCCTCTCACGTTCTATTATGCTTGTTATGTGATTGTGGACAGGGCTTAGAACATGAGTTCAGTTTACAGTGTGTTTTACTGTGCTTTTTTTTCTCTTTTTTTTAATCACGTGTTTGATTTCGTGAAATCTCAAAGTATTTAAATCATCACATATAGGCAGACCTGGTCTGAACTTCCCCACACAGCACCCGCCCACCCCGCTATATTGAAAATACACATGCAAGCCACGCAAGCACGGGCGCGCAGTCAAAGGCGCGCGCACACATGCGCAAAACACGAGCGCGCATTGTCCATATTTCCTGTCCCACTACACTGCCTTAAAGTCGAGCTGACGCGCGCACACAGTGAATTATTTTTGCTTTAATATGAAAACTGCACAAATGGTGAACGCCCCTCAGCTTTATCCTCAGTCTGTGTGTATACAGTGCCTAAATAACAAGGATATGGTGAAGTTAATGTTTGAATATCCTTTGCTCTTCATAAAGAGACCAAAATGAAGTCTGAATGAATATTCTAAAACCCTGACATTAATATTCTACGGGAGTAAATAGCTGCTGCTTGCCACCATTTGTGAAAGTATTGCCTTACTTGTCCTGTCATGTTTCCCATTGGCTGTGTGCTGCACTCAGCTCCAGGCTTGGCAGAAAGGTGCAATACCACAACTTTGCTTACCTGTGCAAATAAGGCTGTGGATCCACTGTCAAAAAAACCAAACAAACAAACTAAAAAACACACGCAAAAGTGTACATTTCATATTTAAATTGGAAAGACAGGAAAATTGTGATCTGGCGGGGGGAAAAGATCATGTTGTCCATCCGTAACTTATGATGATTCAAATTCGAAGGTTTTCAAATTTTTTTTTGGCATTCTACTTTCTGATCAAATAGTTGTGATATATTTATACAATATAGTTTTCAACTTTATGAATGTATTGTTATTATTATTATTGTTCAAACGTGTTCAGCATAATATTAACAGTGATAATAATAATATAAGTGCTCGAATCGGCTAACAGATATAACAGGCGACAGAGGAAATGACGATCATTATAGCCACATTATACAGTTTTTATTGTTGTAACCTGACATAAAACTGATGCATCGTGTTCTAGCAACATGTAGTGACACATTATTGTACTGAAATGTTTTTAATATTTGTATTCCTACATGTCAGGTGCAGTACACCTGAGATCCTGACTGCAGCAGGATTTCTATTGTACACACACACACCCACACCCACACCCACGCACTCTGTCAGCTATAGTAGTGCCGCTGAATTCGTGGAACATTGCGGTTTGTCTGTTTGTTTTTTAATACACAAAGTCTGATATCGTCCTCTCAATTTTCCTCCCTTTACTTGCAGATGTGGTTCCGCTGCAGCCCGAAGTCAGTAGCTACCGTCGCGGGCGCAAAAAGCGGGTTCCGTACACCAAGATCCAGCTGAAGGAGCTGGAGAAAGAGTATGCAGCCAGCAAATTCATCACCAAAGACAAGAGAAGGCGCATCTCAGCCGGCACCAACCTGTCGGAGCGTCAAGTCACCATCTGGTTCCAGAACCGGCGAGTCAAGGAAAAGAAATTTGTCAGTAAATCCAAGAGCAGTCACATGCACACCACTTGATGAGATCAGCGACCTACACAACTCATACCTTCCAGAACATCATGCCATAATTTTACCTCTTGCGTCTAAAGTCGTGGCTGAAGAACATCTAGGCTGAGTGGTTGTATTTTTATTTTTTTTTAATTTCTTCAATATTTGTTTGGGGTGTAATTTAAGTTCCATCTTCTCCATCGACCATGCCACCACGCCCCCCCTTTCAAGTTAGAGAAGAACTGTGAAAATATTGACAACACCGTTCACATTTGTTTTATATGAATGTACATATATAAATATATAATATTTAAAATATCTGTATTTCTAAGACAAGCATTGAGTGTTTTTGTTTTCTTCCTCTTTTTTTCTACAAACCAAATCTCTAAAGGACTGATGACATTTCAAAGATCAGATCAGAAGAAATGACTCTCTTGGTGTCATTTTGTTTTTTAAAAAGCTTATCGCCATATGGACAAGAATTGTGGTGGTGTAAATGACACGCTGAACAACACAAAGCTCACGTGCAGAGAGAACTTTCCGGGGAGAGGATGATGTTTGTTTTTTTTGTTAATTCCCTCTGAGTTTCAAGTTATTTTCCTCTGTATGGAGTATATGTCCTTTTAAGCCTGGGGTAAAAACAAAGGCTGCTATGTTGTTAATCTGTATAGTGCAATGCGCCTTTTATTATTTAATTCATATTATCTAGTATGGCAGACCTGTAAACTGGAATATCCCAAGACCAGTATGTGTTTTCCTTTTATCAGTGAAGGATTCTGTCATGCAACTGGAATGATTGTAAACCATTAAAAAGTCAGTGAGTATTACACATGAATGCACAATGGTTTTATTTTTGTTCTGTCTTTGTTAGTGTAGTTATTGGAGCTGATCACACGCCTTGTACGAAGCCTGTACTTTTTTACTTATGCGTGCAGTATGTGGAACTGTTTTGTGCTGTTGAATTGCGTACCGGTACCGTGTTTCATAAATAAATGATGATTATGAAAATGATCAAATATTGAAGTCTATCAGCTGCCCGTGCTTGCAGCGGGATTTCCTCTCGTTTCAAATTACAGCGGCGGTTATTCAATAGCAGAAGCTCCATGAGTCGTGTGTTTGCCTCTGCAGTGGTGAGACTGTAACATCAGCAGCGGATGAACGAGTGCACACTTTTATGTTGATGAAGACACATTGAAGTTCCTGGAGTTAATGGCATCAAGGGATAATGCAGTCATTACTCGTGTTCACTTAGCAGCAAGGCAACATTCTGTGACACTTGCAGACATGAATCATGGTGTCTGGCCTTATTCCTGTTTCTGCACATAATTGACAGACACAGTTTTGTGTGTGGAAAAAAAAACGCTCCTTGTGCCCACATGGACCCCACCCTGTCCTCCCCACACAACGCCACAGCATTTCGAATCAGAGTTAATGTCAGAGATGGAACCGGTGTGGCACAATCTATGCCAACGTTTGCCTCAACACTCACTTTCACCACCGATTATTTTCCCATGCTGCAGGTACAACTTCGTTGTGTCTGATAATATATGTGTGTATACGTGTGTATACATAATATACATATGTATATCCAAACAAGCCAAATATTCCAAGAAATGCGATGAAATAATTTCTTTCTTCCATGCATCTCACGAATTTAAGATATTTGCTTATATATGGCTGATGATTGATTATAGATATTAATAACAGGCGACATAGGAGAATGAGAATAGGGTAACAATCTAAACCATCCGCTTATATAATTTTGCAGCAGTTGGTGCGCCGTACGGTCAGGATTATCTAGGTTTAGTTTTTTTTTTAAACAAAACAAACAAACATAGATGAGTTCTGCGTCGTCATTGCGCATAATTGCGCTCAATTTTGTTTCACACATGAACTCAAATTATACAGCAATACTCAATACGCGTATGTATAACAAGTGTGCGCTCACACACATTATAAGCGTGAATCTCATTCTAAAGCTGCACTGAAATCAAATCTGTGAAGTTTCGTGGGGCCGCGCACATTTCGTATCAAACGCGCAGACAGTGTTATGAAGTATGAAGGCCACAGTGTTTCAAAAGTTGGATTATTTCCCTTTATTGACAGTTTGAAAATTGAACATTAAGTTCTGTCTGTCCTGAGACAGATTAAAGCAGTAAATGAATGTACGTTTTGACGCATATGAGTCTCCATGTTAGACATAAATGGAAGTACGGCCTCTTTATCTTTTCCCCGTCCCATATACTGCATTAAAGTGTGGCCCCTAAAACTGTGTAATAATCGTAATGAACATTGTTGCTTTTTCAGAAAATAATATAGTGTATAATGTCATACTGGTGCAACATAATAATTCGAATTTAAGTTTTGCTTATTTATTTAATTTAAATGTCTATATATGCAGGTCTTGGGCGGGGCGTGTCACTGTTTCCATCCTCGCGTCTTTTTTAGGGGGTTTATTAGAAACCAAGCCGTGACTTTTGAAGTTTGTTTTTGGTCTGCCTCTGGATTTTCAATCCTTGCCGGTCGAAAGTTCTGGGTCTCCTGATTTACCCTTGACCATGACTATGCAGTCACTTTGACCTTGACATCACAGCAGATTGTGAATAATAAATAGGGGGCTGGACACCAATGCTGGCGGTTTGTTTGTAGGCAAACAAGGTGTTATTTCCCCGTCTAGACAGCCGGACTTAATGACGTGCCATAAATACATAAAAAAGGGGAAGTGCAGCGATATCCTCTGACCTGCATTTCTGACCATCTCTTGAGCTTTGCGTCGACATTTGGGCTCGATATTCGTATGTGTTTTTGCAGATGTTGCTGCATAAATGCAGTTGTTCTTTGGCCATGCCTCTGGAAACCACTAATGGTTCCATGCACTCACCCTGAGGTTTTTGTCTTATTGACCACGAAGGGACAGGTATAGGACTTTTGACGTCTCACACCAACACCAGTAATCCGCAGCAAACAGTCACACTGTCTGCACAGCGAGGGGAAATAATAACACGACGTCGCCCACAATATAACGATTAAAGGTATGGCCATTTTCTTCTTACACACGACTGAAGGTCTACACGGGTTTTGCTTTGTGAAAAGTTTGTCTAAACTTTTTTGAAATCTATTGAGTAATATGCTGTTGGAGGCGGATTAGTAATAAAGTTGTTTTATGTATATGAATATGGATTTGATTTATGTTTTTAAACCCCTAGTAGTTTTTTTTAGACCATAATGACAAAAAGGTCAATGTTGTTAATTTGATCTCTTTGTGGTTATTATTTGAATAGAATTGTCAAACAACGTGTTAAGAGCCTATACGGCAATACAAATACGTTTTAACATTTAATATGGAAGTTTTATTTTTTTTTTGAATGAATATTTGGTGTGAATAAAATATCACAATGACTACACGTAGAGGTAACGAAGCAGGCAAATTCCTCTTAGTTTTATGTACACATGTAAAATAAAACTTGAAAGTTCGCGTGAGTCTGGAGCTGCCATATACAGCGTTTCCTGAAAGTTAATTTTTTACTGGCTAAACTTGTCACCTAATCAAACAGTCGGCACACCCGGGATTACCATTCACTGTGCTGAACCACGAGAGTACCGGAGTAAACTTAGTGCTGACTCTGCATCTATTCAAACTCAAATCAGAATGAAGGAAACTTTTGTTTTTTAAACTGCTGCCACAGATTTAACAATGAAAATGAAAAGTGACGAATGAGCTGCGTTTGCTTGTGGTGGTGTTGGTGTGTGGAGGCGTCACTGCAGCTGCAGGCCGCTGTTCTGCTGCAGAGGCATGAGACAGGGGGCTGATAACCTCTGCTGGTGACCAGAGGAAAATATCAGGAAGTGCTGCTGCTGCTGCTGCTGCTGCTGCTGTCACGTAGCAGCAGTGCAGTTTGGCTCACTTTGATTTTCACAGACATTGTTTTGGCTCAGTGTTTGCTTGTTTTTTTTTCTGTGCACTTGGCAATATTTGTCAACCATTGGCATGACATTTGTTATTGATAAAGTTTGGAAAAAAGTTGTTGTTTAAACTAGTGGCTGATACATGCCGGCTTAAAATGGACGGCGCAGCGAATACAGATGTTACACCTGGAGTCATATCTGTCCCAAATCTGTTTCATGTGTTTGCTGTTTGCAGTACTTTTTTACTTTAAATGTTTTGTGATTTAATGCCGCTCTTTGGATTTTGTTCTGAATTCTCACAAACGACGTATCGCAGCAAAGGCAAAAAATAATAAAAGGAAACCAAAACATGCCGGGTTTCTGCACTCGTTTGTTTTATTTATTTATACAATTTTTCTTTGACATTTCTGCTTACACGGCATTGCGAATATACGCACATTTTAACACGTTTAACACGTTCAAAAGAATAGAAATGTCGCCCTTGTTAACGCGCGTTAAAAATGAGAATATAAATAGAAAATCTTTGTCGAATTACAAAGAGAGAGGACGTGAATTAAGTTTTGGTTTTAATGTTAATAATTTATTAATCATAGGTGCATAGTGCTGCAGTGGATGAGGGGTTTATATTTGCATTTCTTCATCACTCACACACCCACACACACACGCGCGCGCACACACTTGTTCCTTCTGCATTTTAAAATGACAATAATCAATGAGTAAATAAATAAAACAAAAATAGTATTTTCTTATTTGAGAAAACCCGCTGTGGCTTACTTTTTTGTTTTAACTTCAAACAAAGTGATGGTCAAGTTCAAATGTTTGTTTCCATGACGCAAATACTAACCGTTTAGTTTCAGTGCTAGTTTGCGCTATTTAAATTGCACATTACTTCACAAGAATGACTAATTATATATGTGTTGTATATAGGCTATATCCATGTATAAATTAAAATATAAATATGCAGCTCTATTTTTTAACATGATATGAATGGCCCTTAACAAGTTGAAGTGAAAGTAAATGTTCTGTTTTTGTTTTTTGTTTATCTCAGGGTTATAGTTTTAATAGATGATGGTATTTGTGTTTGTAGCAAATCCGCATCAGCTATTGTGTTTTATTGTAAACAAAGATCAGCCAATCCTTTCAAGTAAGCCTTAGCACTGGTGTGGTTTTTGCAGGCTTCCCCTGGTGGATTTTTTTTTCCACGAAGGAAGCTTTAAAAGGGCTACACGGCAAGGCTATAACTGTGGCAACCTGCCTGCACAGAATCAAAGAGAGAAAGAGAAAGAAGAAAGAAGAAAAGCCCTTTGTTTAGGCTATTACCCTGTCTGGACAGGACCAGTGGATTCCAGGAGGGCAATTTCAATATCGAGCAGACAGTGTACTAGACAGTGACCTTGACAGTGCTATATGCTCTGTTACTAAAGTTCTTCTTTAAAGGAAGGTTTTGGGTTTTTTATGCTAAATGAGAGTTGAAGGCCTGCAGCAGCTTATACATGACATCATCGCTGAGCCAGAGATGCACTGAACAGACCAGCAGTTGTTTGAATGTGAAATGCGAATCTGTTTGAGCAGAGAGGATCGGAGGCGTGGAGAGACGAGGCAAGGAGGCGCAACACATGGCCTCATTTCTCCGAGGTAAAGTGGCGACTTCAGCCTGCACGTTACTCACCCGCTCGCTGGTAAATGAGAAGCCGTGGAGTGACACCACGACGCTCCACGCTCCTCATCAGACTGAGGGACATGGTGTTTTATTTATTTTTTAAACTCTATATAAGGGATGCTGCATTGCTAGTGACTGATTAACCAGATGCGAGAATGTGCAGTGAGTCTGGCCAGAGCACAAAATGAAACCGCAATGGATCCAAGAGGGCTTCTCCAGTTTAAACATTTGATATTTTTTCTTTCTATTTAGGGCGAGAGCCAGGCCTGGAGCCTTTGGTTTAGATGGGATATCTGGTGACAAGTGACGGATACAGCTATCAGATATCGTCTGACTTGCAAACTGTTCCCAAACCAATATTTAAATGAATGTCCATGTTCTCACATAACACTTCATCGGCAATTTTTGTTGCACACAACTAACGCCATTCAGCACACACACGCGCACACACACACACACACACACACACACACACACACACACACACACACACACACACACTCCTGTTAATCCACAGCTTCTTATTTACTAGTTATCAGTTCATAAAATCACACTTTTTTACCCTACACTCAATTATTTTGTTTTCAGGGCGTCAGATGTGCATGTAGAAGCAGCTATGTATATATATGCATATGCATATATTATTTTTTAGTAGCTGCGATGCTATCCCTCACTTTAAGCTGCCACATGCTAAAAGTCCATTACATATTTAATCCGTTTTATTATAACAACTTATTTCACTTTTTTCTTTTATTTAAGATGAGTATTTGAGTTCAATATCAAGTTCAACGTGTCTGTGTCGTGAACTTGAGTAGATTGATGGCGACATCAGTGCGCGTGCTTCATGGAATAGTGTTGTTTTTTTTCTTCTCCTCCTCAAGTCTAATTCCGCGTCATTGCTGAGTCTGAACTATTGTCCTTGATGTAATCTTACTTTTTCTTAAGTGCCATAATTTGAGACATGGGCAGCTTCCCTCTGCTGAGTTATGACAACTTTTGAGATCCATAAATTGATTTTTGCCTTCCTTATGTGTAGTCTGTAGTGGGCGGTGGTAAATTATGGAATTTATAAGGTGGGGAAAGTGGAATTGCAAAATTTGTTGCTGGACTGATTATACTAGAGAAAGCCATAAACGCTTGGAAAGGCCTCCTGGATGTATTTTTCAATTAATGAGTCGTCTGTGGACTTGGGAGAGGAATGCAAAAAAGTATAGGTCAGTCATAAGAATATGAGGATGATGGTTGGCCAGTTTGATGACCATAGACCACATTAGAAATTCTTGCTCCGTCTGTTGGCAGAATGCCTGAATCATGCTCACATTACGGTGCTGTTTTCTGCGGAATAAGTGCAAAGTAAAGTTTGAAAAGTTTTTTTTTTTTTTTTTTAGGGAAGGCCTTTTTTTTGGCATAACAGAGAATGAATACAGTGTCACATTTCTATTTATTCGGCGTCTACAAATCAACTAATTAGCGAGATACAAAGCAGAGAGGCTCTCGGCTGATTGAATCAGTTAAGTGCCCTCTGATATCTTGTTAAATTCATATAAAAGGAATTGTGAGAGGTATAACAATCCCACCAGAGTTTGGCTGCGAGCGTTTATTGGAGGTATCTGTTAAAGTTTTTCATGTGAGGTGTGCTAGAGAGCATTATGTGAAATATACCCTCTTAAAGTAACCTTGTAGAATATCGTCCTCTTTTACAGAGCCAGTGGCTTCAACCTGCTGACCCCGTTACTGTAAATATGAGTAGAGTGCGGCAATGAGCATCAGTCTTTTCTTAAAACAAGCTTGTAAAATTGGGACATCACATCTTTATGTGACGTGGGATTCAAACATAATTTGCTCGAAAACAAGATGACCATACGCAGCCTCTCCTGCAAGAAAAATAGTTTTCATAACACACGGCATTCTAAAAACTTTTGCCAGCGTATAAAGAAATTAAACGAGACCATGGACAGTTCCGCGCAAGTAAAAGGAGAAGCAGCCTGGGCTCCTTTTTTAGACACAGTATGGCTCAAGTGAAGAAAAAACAAGATTCTACATTTTTAATAAAAAGGTTTATAGTATTTTTAAAAAGCATATAAACCTCTGTTATACAGAAGTTAATGTTTTGTTTTGTTTTGTCTGAGATGGACCAAGTGGGTGGTACCATGTGTAACACAAGTTAGCCTGGCCACGTGGTTTGAAGGCGACCAATCAGGCGCCCCTCCAGGTTTAACTATGTTAAATGTCAGATTGCAATAAACTAGAAGCTGTTGGTCGGGCCCGCGGAAATGGGCGAGCATAATCTCCTTAATCCAGGGTTTGTTGGACCTTTGGTTAACATCCACACTGGAGACACGTTTTACTTTCCGAATTTTAGAGCCTCAGGGGGACAACTGGCGGGGCTACCGTCTCTCTCCTACCCGAGAAGGGACAATGTTTGCTCCCTCCCGTGGAATCCTTCGGAGCCGTGCAATGGATACTCTCAATCCTACTTTAGCAGCCCCGTGTCTATTAACCCTTCTTTCAATCGGTCGTGTGAAATCACCAGACCAGATGACGGTAAATGTTATTATAACAATGGCAACGGGAACAGAGAGACCTGCTCAGGTGGCAGCAGCCTCAAACGAGAGGACAGGGCGAGAGACACATCATCCCTAACATCTGACCACGGGATGCACAGTGGGATTGGCAACACTGCCGCCTTTTCCAAATATGATTATGGGAGCGAGCAGCTAACGCAAGATCCGCCATCCTGTCAGTCAATGGAGTCCGACTCCAGCTCCTCTCTGCTCAACGAGGGCAGCAAGCCTTCATCCAGCGACACACAGACCCTGGTGTCACCGGGAAGCCATGCAAGCAACATAGCCGCAGGCGGAGGTTGGTGCTCTTATTTATGTATTCTTTTTTTTAAAATCCTAACTGTTTTAACGCATGTCTACAGTGGGTGAGTGTAATCTGCACATGATGCAGTCGCAGTATAAAACCGTCATTTTTAGATCTCGGTGTGTTGATGCACAGTTTGCAGCCCAGATTAGCCTGCAGGATACCTGCGTGTCGTGAAAACGCCGCTAGGGGTTGCCCTAAAATACTCCAGCACGCCATGTGGCTGTGCACACTTACATATAACCCTATATAGCAGCTTTTGAATGATCAGTCAGTCTTGTCATCACATTGCCATAGTGTATTTAAACCTCTGTCATGCAGTCACCGAGTGTCTGATTTTGTCCTGTTGTGCTTTGCTCGACTGCTTCGAATATAGGGAGTTTTCTTTTTTTTAATGACTCGTAAACGGAATTAATATCTGTAGCTGTGTACTCGAGAGTCATTTAATATGCTCCGAAACTCGCACATAAGCGGGGGTATTTGCAAGCACGTCTTAATTATCACGTTAATGAAACTTTTAACTGCAACAATAAAACTTAGTTGTGGTCTCAGAGCCTGCAAAATAAAAGGTAAACCACTCATGATCAGAATTTGTGCAAAACTGGATTGCATGTCTGGAAATTAGATTTGAGAACTGACTGGGCAGCCTAGGGGGAGACCAAAACAAATCCGGTTTGCTTGTGTGTGTGGAAGGAAATGACAGCTTCCAGGGGCGTCAGATCGATGGATCCTTATATAAAGGAGGACCCCTGCATCTGGGTTACTATGTAAAGCACATAAATGTTCTATATAGCCTAATGAAATACTGCCTACATTTGCACGACTGCAGCTACTTTAACTGGAGCCCAGTGCTCGGCTGTATCACGTTCATGCAATTTCTCCTCTAGATGTTCTGATTGTTCTCCAGTAAAATGCTTAATTAAATGTTAAATTCACTGAGACAAGTACGCCCAGGCTTTTCCAGGATAAGTGACGCCCCTGTAGGCTCTTCATAACCTTGGAGGTGACCGTGATTTTGCAACTGTGGTGTCTAATCCGTGGTGTGCCCCTCCACCCCACCCCCACCCCCAACCTTCCTCCCCCTCCCACTCCTCCAGGTGCCCCATGGTACCCGATGCACACTCGGACTAGAAAGAAGCGCAAACCCTACTCCAAACTCCAGCTGGCTGAGCTAGAAGGTGAATTCATGCTGAACGAGTTCATCACCAGGCAGCGGCGGAGGGAGCTCTCCGACCGTCTGAACCTCAGCGACCAACAAGTCAAGATCTGGTTCCAGAACCGCAGGATGAAGAAGAAGAGACTCATGCTGAGGGAGCAAGCCTTGGCCTACTTTTAGAGATGCGGCAGAAGGTGAATCGATAGGCAGTAAAAGCCAAAAAACCTTCTTTGCTCCCTTAGGTCTTCTTTCAGTGCATGCGCTCATTTATCCATCTTTTAAATTGCAGGCAAATGTTGCAACATTTTCTGATATTTTTTGTTCAAGTTGCGGGCTACATAAGCAAACAAACTGTTATAATGTACCCAGAACTATTCTCAGCGAGACTGCCATCATGTTTGGTATAATCGCACAGAAGCTGTGAGAATGTCTTTTTCAGTGCAGGTTGCATCTTCTTCTTTTTTTTCCCTTTTTTTTTTAAATCCTTTTCTGTTACCAGATTACCCAATCCCCTACTTAGTTTAATACATTTAATATGCTCAGTTTGGGAAAACACAAAATGACGGGATGTCTTAATCTCCCCCTATTTAGTCAGAGAAAATGAAGAGGCAGCGGGACCACTTTGTTAATCACAAATGGGCCCAAACAAATAAACAAAAAACAAAAACCAGTGAAGTCAGGAGACACAGAGAAGCCTGTCTGCAGGCTGGAGCCACATCCGCGCAATAATTTCTCTGTTATGAAGTGATGTTGTAGAAGAAGAGTCTTCCTCTCAGTGGAGTATTGTCTCTAGAGCCAGACTTTGTTTAGTAAGAAGAGCACCTTCCTTATGTCCCTCTCCCATAGTTATCGTCACATGTTGTGGGCACGTTCACGGTCACGGGCAGGAAGTCATGGGAGTCTGCGTCAGGAGAGGGAGGACTAAACCCATATCTATATATTTATGACTGCACATTAACTGTCATGACTTTGTTCATGTGCTTACACGTTTCTAAATATAATTTCATACTCTCATCAACCCTTTTTGTGTTTTACATCCACCACAGAATCCTGCATGTGTAGCATTTCTTTATTTGAGTGAGATCACCGTTTGAATACGGGTTTGAGCTGCTATTAAAAACAAAATAAAATAAAGAATAAAGTACCACGACCTGATTGTGAACAAATAGTATATTCTACTAAACTAAACTGGCAAAGATCTGGAATGAAAATATTCCAAAGGTATATATGTACAATTTAAGCCCCACTTGTTTAAACAAGCACGCAGCGTAAAGCTGCGGCTGCGGAGAGAATAATGTTTTAAGGCCTGAAAAAAACAGTTTTTCAAACTTGGAGCTCAGAATGGAAAACAAAAATGTAGAAGATTTCGAACACATACATAAGGCCTATATGTGTGCTCCCGTCGTTCGGTGCGGGGGGCGAATGCAATTATATGTTATGTATAATGAGTAAGCTATAGCAGTGAAAAGTATTTGCAGCATGTTATTAATGTGAAATTATTATAAATGATGTTCTGCGGCCACTTTTTTCTTTAAGTTACTTTTTTTATATACATTTTTTCTTACACTAGTGAACGAATACGAACTAAACTTGTCTTCGACACAAACGTCTACAAAGAATATATTATAATTATTGTTATTATTATTGTTATTATTATTAATAATACTATTATTATGGTGATGATAAAAGGACAGAGGGCCTATCAGGCCTGTTTTAAATGTACTTTGCGAAGTCCTTAGTGTCGTCCCTTTCCTTACCTTGTACTCGTGTATATCTTTGTAAAATGAAATTACACATGTTACTATTTGCGTCCTATTTTAGGATCCCTTATCGATATGTAATAGTGCGTTATGTTATTAATCGTCTTGTTACAATACCGCATTCCATAGCCTATTTGTGGAAGTGAGGGTGTGGAAACGTAGGCCTAATATTATATGATATTGCCATGAATGGATACAAGAAATTGTATGCAAGAAATGTTTTTTTCCATACATGACATTTAAAGAAACTCAGTGTAGTCGTTGTTTGTTACGGTTCTTTTATTTCGTCCCTCACTGCATTCCCTTCTTTGCGCTTGTAAGGATTGCTACATTGTCTTGTAAAAGTAATAATGATATGAATGTATATGCGTAAGGTATTCAATAAACAGAATATTGAAATGTTTATTGGTGGTCCCTCAGTCTGTCATCTGTTCGCGTCTCTGAATGTTTTTATTATTATTTTCTAACATAGCTTGTTTGTCAGTGCTGACTGGTGGGATTATTTTATTAGACTTGACCTGTGGGCTAACACAGTTTAGGAATACATGTGTCCACAGCAGTGAAATAAAGGTCTGAACATTAATGGGGCATTTGGTTGCATTTGAGAGTTTTGTTGGCACATAATTGTACATGCTGTGAACTATAAGCAATAGGAGCCCACACAGGTTGGCCTTGTTTTATTGTGGTCATCCAGATATAAAGTAGATATAGCCATGGTAGCTTTCAGTGCAAAATGGCGGCCACGTACATATCCCAAACCCCATCTGGCGTTGAATATTACTCCTCTTTATAGTCTGGAACGCTGCAACAATATGCAACAGCGAAGGAATACATTACTAGTTTTCTGTCTTACGTTTTGTGGTTTTACTTGAAGTTCGACCTAATCAGTGTCACTGCGATGCTACAAGCCTATAACAACGCAGCTAAACATGCAATAGCTCTGTAAAGCAGTAATAGGGTTACACCCCAGTGCTCCATATAGGCAGGCCTCTTTGGACTGGCTGTTCATCCAGGTTTCTGGTTTGCATTATATGGATATGAACACACACACTCACACACATCAGAGAGAGAGAGAGAGAGAAATCCCTCTCTAACGGCGTACATCTTCACAAAACCACACAGATGTGTGTACAATAAACACAACCATGAGGCTCTCCCTACTGGCAAAGAAGTGTAAAGCAATGCAGGGCTGTGCAGCGTCTTCCTGTCCGCTCACTGACCAGGCATTGATGCGTTTGTCCTCAGCAGCTCTCACTCATTTCGGTGAAGTTTGTTCACTGGAAACTGTTGTGCTGTCTCAGTGTTGACATCAGATGTTGCTTTTGTCAGTGGACTGTGTGCAGCAGTCTCAACTGCAGCCAACCCCGAGGAAAGGCCTTCCTGAGTTAGTGTGTCCGGGACCAAAACGCATACATGCACACATGTGCTCACAACTTACACAATCATCTTGGTATTTGACGAACTGTCTGCCTGTCCATCTCTCAGTTATGGTACTTTATTGTAGATTCAGTGGAGCAGTGACAGCAGAGTTTTTGTTTTTTTTAACCTGCTGCAGTACTCTCTAATTCTGTGTTTTCCAATGCTGCAGTACTGTGATGTGTGTGTGTCTCTTTCTATCATGTTGACTATATCCTAACACATCAAACGTACACATCCATTCACATAATGTGTAATTCTTTGTGTGTGTCATGCACAGTGTGTACAAATAATATGACATCATGCCAAGAGCCGTTATAACGCGCCGCTATTTGATCGGATAAATTACGCACGAATTTGGTCATCGGAATGGAAATAACTGTAGACTACTGGCCTGTAAATATGTAAAAGAAATCAAGGAGCCAGCTCAAGTCGTTTCGGAATGAGACGAGATATAAATGAATGGCGTCCGCTGGTTTTATGTTTTCGGGAAAAGAGATCTCCATGTACGTTTACGCATTTGATGAAATAAGGTTTCGAGAATCCTTGTACACGTGTGAGTCCCCAGAATCTTTTTCATGTCCATCACTGACACTATAGCTCTGACACTGAGTCTGAAGTGTTTTGTCTGTATAATAAGAGAAATGCACGCCTGTTGTATACACTTTACAATGTATATATATACATGAATCCTTTTTACGCACACAAATCATCCATGCGCCCATGGTTGTTTCAGACTACATTTGTTGGGATGGCTGATGCGAAGTATACCCAGTACGCACACCCAGTATTTCATGTCACATGTCGATATAATAGACTATGAAATCATCTTAAATTTTGAATGTTGAGCTTGATCATGCACATGACATCATTCATCATAATTCTAATATTTTCTTTTGCCTATCACACAGCGCGTTTGATAGGCACGAAAGGAGTTAAACGAATGCATTGTGTTTGTTGTGAAATGGCTAAGTGGAGAATAATAGAAGTAAAACGCACCATGATGGTGTTTTGAGTGTTCTGGAGTTTCTCAACCGCTATTTGAAAAAAAAAATATCTTCAAGGTCACACATGCAACAGATCTTTTCTAAAACAACTAAATGGCTTCTGGAAATATTCTCCATGTGCGCTGTTGAAATGTAAACGGCGGTAATTGCAATATCTTAATTACGCTGAGTATTTTTCTGCTTTTACTTGCGTTTCAGCTTGTAAAAATGCGCCAAACAGGCATGCGCTTGTGAAAAGGGAGTGGGAGAAAATCACTGTTAAAGGAAAAGAAGCACATCTGTTTTTAGATAATTGAGAAAAAAAATATTGCGTTATATATTAACAGTAGTGACAATTCGTATTTGGTTTTGTTAAGAAAATGTGTTTTGACAAGTGGAACATGGTAAGAGAGAACATCAGCGCTGGCTCAACTATTACTGTAGTTTGTGTTTGCAGGCTGGTGACATGATTCTTGTGTAAAACGTTGGTATTGTTTGCACTGATTGATATCACAGTCTGGTCTTTGGCCTGTGCCAAACGGATATGAACATGCAGTTTTAACTTGAACTTCAAACCGGGCGTAGACTATCTGTTGATGTCATGGGCCATTTTTTTGTCTGTGTCGCCTGTTTATTCAGGCAGTTCTGTCATTTTACAATATGTGACAATTAACTCTATGTATCCACGTCCAGCAAAGTTAACTAAAATGTCCCTGCGTTTTTTCTGTTACCTGTCGTCCGTTGCTGTCTATTAGAATCTAAGTATTCTCTCTACACAGTGGCCCGTGTTAGTTTGCACGTTCATGATTCGTCTCCGTGCGGGTTTGGTGTAATTTGCTTGGTGCAGGATTTAAAAGGGAAATACAAAATATTCAAAACAAATCTGCAGCCATTTGCGGGCAACCTCCAGATATTTGAATTGTAAAACAGGACGAAATCTCAGTTGGCTTTGCAGGTCTTTACAATAGGTCTTTCACTGCTCTTGGACACTTTTGACTTTGAGACTGGCTAAATCTGTTTATGGCGGCCTGTCTCCGCGTCCCAAAGGTCAGTGAGCTTCACAGTGCCCTTCGCAGAGAACTTGTGTGGCATGTGGTCTACGCCCCCGCCACCCCTCTACCGTTTATGGTACGAAGCTGACTAGAGAAATGGAAAGCCATGTTATTCCTACTGAAGTGCGCGTGGAGTGTGTGTGCGTGTGTGCGTGTGTGTGTGTGTGTACGTACGTGCGTGAATTTTGAAGGAGAGTGCTGATGTGACGGGCGAAAATCAGGGGGATATATAGAAATCTTTTCGTGGACGATCCATATCGTTTCAGTCCCCTCACAACGCTTACATATTGATTTTCACATGAATTGAAATGACTTCTCTATGAGCTGCTCTGTTTTTTCCTGAAACCTACCTTTTTTTATCAATTTGTTTTTCAATAACGTAGCACGTCCAGCAGCCTTTAATATACAGGGTGAAATTTTCATTGCTGCCTTTTGAAAGTGGCGAATTCCTCTCAGACCATTTTCCCTGATGGGAAAAAAGAAAACGGTCTTAAATTGATGGACCAAACGATTGCAAATCAGTAGCCACATTTTTTATTATTACTATTTTTAATATTATTATTGTTGTTGTTTTGTTGACATTGTTCGACCCATTATATAATCTTTACTATTTGACATTTTTCTATGAATTCTTGACGCAGTAGAATGAACATAGAAAGAGTGTGTACATTTGATCACCTGCAGTGTTTTGTTTTCTTCAAGTAATCTTTCCTCGCTGTTATTTAATCCCTGCTCGTCCTCACTTTGTTAATCTCTCTCTTTTAGATATATACGTGTGTGTGTGTTTTCTTGCTTGTGTAGTATTTTGTGACTGTGACTGTTGAGATCCTAACGGACTCACTGAAGGTCAAGTATGCAGCAGCAGCACAGAGCTGCACATCCGACGGTGCCTGCTGCTCCTGCTTCAAGCCCCTGTGATTTCAGATGGAAAATTCTGTCACCTGTTCAAGTTTGTCCAGTATCGGTCCAGTGCACACGCAGTGCAGGCCAAACTGTACGTTGTTTTCCTATATGGATAGCAATAGTTTTATGTGCAGTTCCTTTGCGTGTTTAGAAACGTCTGGGATCTGTAGCAAAAAGCCTTGGAAAATCTGCAGCTCAAACGGCAAAGCAAACATGAGCACTAAGTGTTTGAGCAGGCATTTCAGAGATATCCGAGTCTGTATAGCGTTAAGCTCAGAGCTGCTATTTTTGGTCCACATACTGAGCGACTCCCGTGCAAGGCCAGTGCAAACTAAAATAATACGCAGAATAAAATAATGCATCTTGACAATGCATCTTGTTCGAAAATAACAAACTGTGCGCATTGTCTTGATTGATTTGCATTTTAAAATTTGTATTTAATTGTAGTTCTAGACACACATTATAAACGTGTTTGTATACAAAGACGTTTACACGACTTTGGACAGAACTGACGAGATTTTGACCACATAGTTAAAGAAATAGCACCACGTGACAAACGCACTAATGCGGACTAATTAAATATGTATTATTATAAGTGCATGTGTGTGTCAAAATGTGTGTTTTTGTTATCAACGTGTCCTCGTCGCCAAACTACTTACAATTGGTCATAATCTAAACCAATCAGCTGTGTAATGGTTCGCAGGTTGTGTGCGTAATTTTGTGCGTAATTTCCCAAACCAGGAACAATCTATTTGTGACAGTTGGTCAGCACTAAATTGTGTCCAAACACTGTACACATTTAAAACCCCACAGATTTTGAAAAGCGATTCATATTAACTGTTGTATTATTTGCAGTCCGCGGCACAGGCCGCGACTACAGATATTTTTAAATATACAAGAATGTGACGGCCACAGTCGGCACACCATTCTTCACTCAAATGCCTATTACTTTTTACTTGTACATAATACTATTTACTAACAATATGAAGCTAAATATCTAGCCCAAGCTTAATTATAACCATCTCGAATTTATTCGAAGACAGATCCACTTCAGTGTAAACTGTCCCCCTTGCTCAAAAACACTTCCGGATTTTTCCAGGCCATCTAAATAACACCACAGGAGCTGGAGCCAGCAGTCACCATTGGACGTTTTCTTGTGATGTGATATCATTTAATGCTTCTAATAAAAAAGTTAACACATTGTTGTGAAAGCTTTATGTCCTGGTGGTTGAAAGAGAAATGGACTCTGGAGATTGCTCTAAATGTAACAGTAACACACATCCTTATCTTGTAAGCTATTGTTGTCACCACAAACACTCCACGCTGTGTGCATTCACTCAGACCTCAGTAAGGAGGGGAAAAAAAAAGAAAAAAAGCAAAGAAGGAAACAAGACACAAGGCTCTTTAGTGTTGCTTGAAACTGTTCGCAACTCATACAACCAAGTTTAACTGCCCGACTTACATCCAATTAAACCTATCTAGGCCATGAGGGGACAGTAATATGATTGCAGGCGTCCCACATTTAGCCTTGACACCAGCTCACTGTGCAGTAGCGTCCTCTTGTACTCAGCCAATTGTTTGTCCCAGTGTCTGTCTGTGTGGTGAATGTTGATTTACCGACACCCACACACACACACACACACACACACACACACAGAGCCAGAACAGTGTAATATTTAGGTGTGCCATTTTTTGAACTCAGAGTTCCTCTTAACAAGAAGGCGACACCTATGTTAACCATTGTAATTATGGTCCTGGGTAGCAATGCATAGCTGAAATTCTTCAGACACAGTTGTAAAGTTAGTGCTGCAACAGTGATATTTAAGAGTAAAATGTTAAATATTTACCACCACCTTTACTTTGGAGCCCAACACATTTTTAATTGTTATAGATTATTGGAACCTGCATTAACACTATTGTTTGTCATTGTATGGCTTCTTATAATACAGAATAAACACAGGATAATAACTCATACAAAGCCCTTTGCGTGCAAACTCTGCATATGCTTAGCCTGCTCATTTGGTGCAACCAAATCAAACCTTGCTGGGTCCTACTGCTAGCGGGATATATCTGCTGCTGTGAGTCGTCCATCCAGAAAAAATAAACACATGGTAAACCGTATTCTTTGACTGGTGATCTGTGCGCTCCAAGGCAACAGTATTCAGTGTTTAAATCCTCGGAAGGCGTAAAATTTATTGATGGACGCTGGCTGCTCATATTTTGCCACATTATGAAAAATACTGCATACTCAAACGCAGCCGGAATTATTATTTCCTACTCCCTTAAACGCCTCAGCTCTTCCTGTGTATTGTGCACTCGTTTAAACCCAGCTCCTCTTTTGCATTTTCACTTGTCTTGATAAGGAGTCCTAACTTTAACATTTTATTAGTGTATCATTTATTCATACACACACACACGCATTACTTATTTATACCGCGCTAATATGCATCATTGAAATGAGGACGAGATGATTTGACAGTGTTGTTTGGCGCTGCCTGTCTAGTTTCTATTATTGCCCGTTAAAATAAGTTTCGTATCCTTTTTTAATTATTATTATTGTTATTGTTGTTGTTGTGATTTTTTTCTGCACATTAAATCGAGATCAGATTTATGTTGACATTCGTTTTAAATGACGCAATTCAAAAACAACAGTAGAAGTAATTAGAATGGCTGCTTGTCACTTTTAGAAAATCATCTTCAAATGCAATCCCGGTGTTTCACTCTTTGATAGCAGTGTATCGAGTATTTCAAACTGCTAAAATGAGCTATGACATTTTGATGTGCGAAATATTATTATTCTTATGCGACTGCTTAACACGCTTAATGCTGCAGCATGTGTCGAGCATGTGTCCACAGGCTACAGGCCAAGATGTTTACACAAATATCTCCATAGCTGTGGTTGATCATTGCATCCGCAGCTGTGCGTCACGAGACACAATCGTACTTAGAGACTCTTGTGTATTTGTGGAGTTATTCAGTATCTCTGCTGTGAATAATCTGACTAATCACATTTTTTTTTCTTACTAGCCTCGAATGCTATATTTGTCCCACTGTGATTTGTGCACATTCTGCGTTATGGTGTGCTGCGTGAGCATTCGGCGCACTGCATGGTGCAGAATATCTTGTTGCTGAAATTCCTCTCATTCTCAACGTTTATGGTTTTTCTATAGAACAAAGGAATTTAACGTTACTACAGCCATTCGGAGTTTTATGGTGGACGGAGAGAGAATTTTAGTGGTCAAATTCAAGTGCTGTGTCTGGACAGCTGTCTGCTTTCTTTGTACTTGGATGCGGGATGCATCATGTGAGACAACCTTTTGTCTGTGGCGTAATAAACAAGCTAATGCCAATGCCACCTTTTTCCACAAACACGCCTGGACGCTATGGACTCTCTCCACCACTGAAGTCTGATGATGGTGCTTGTTCTTCCTTTTGCGGTTTGGGCGCACCAAAGAAAACACTAACTTTGTTTTCCATTATTTTTAAACAACACAGGTGTCCCGTGAGTATGTCTATTTGTAATGGAGCGATAGTGTTATTGGAATATTGGATAATAATTCAAGAGTCTATTGCAACATTTAGGAAGCAGCCTATAATCATAAACAATGGGCCATCATATTAATTTCACCTTGTGATAGTATCAGTTAGTCTATAAAGAGTCAAATATGGCCCTCAACAGAACAATTAAAAGTTTACAATGACGCAGGAAAGAACACGCAGGCGCATCTTTTCTCCAAACCATTCATTTTATTGCATTATATTTAAAAAGAAGAGGAAAAAAAAAAAACTCCGACACGTTTCTCTTTTTAACAGTCATTCACAGATAAATGTCGACATTCTGGTGGAAAATAAAATGATCACAGCAGCTTGGAGCATCAGCTGGGACTTATTTAATTTTTAGAGGGAAATGTCGGATATTCATGCTGCTTGGTCAGTGTGCCCAGTCTGAGTGGCCTGTAAGTAGCCGTTTACAAGAGGACTAATTGTTGCTCTGCATTGAAGGTTAGAGACAACACAACACATGTGATTTCATACGAGTGATTCCAGATAGAAATTATTATATCTCAGTTTGATTGTTTAACACAGATGCTCATACTTTGTAGGGATATATTCCTAACCGGTGTTGTCAATAACAGCTGACAACTGGAATTGTAAAAGGGGAGGGGGTAATTATTGTTTGTTTGTTTTTTCTTCTGATTTTGTGTTTATGTAATAAGGGAACATTTGGATGAGAGGCACGGTTCCAGGGCTTCAGTGGTAGTAATCCAGCAGAAAGTCCAGGATCTTGGGCTTTGAATGCGCAGTTGTCCTTCATGGACTCTGTCATGATCCAAAGTCAAAGGGAATAATCAGAGTAGGACGATTACTTCAGCTTGTTCGGTCAACATGTGTATTCTACACTGTCTAACCGTTCGTTCAACTCCACTTTACAACATAATTATAGTCGTCCACCACGGATCCAGTGTAGCAATGTTTTTCATCTGGTGAAAGAGAGAAAGGGAAAGAGGGTAAAAAAAACAAACAAACAAAAAAAACCAACAACAACCCCTAAATGAAATGGATAAATGAATATGTTGCATAAGTTAAAGTAGATGAGCCCGACTCATCCACAACTCCGTTCTACAATCATGTGTTCAGCAGATTTATGTGACCACTATTAAAGAATGGAAAGGGGATCAAAAGAACTAATATAATCCTTATGAAAAGATCTCCTGCATAGTTAAGGAGTGAAGATGTATTGGGGAGTCTCAGAGGAGAGCACGAATCATTCACTCTTTAACTTTTTTGCAAATAGAGAAAGAATGAATGAGCTCATTGGTTTGCGTTTCATAAGGGCGTCTCCTCCCATACCTAATGCAGATTTATTTACTTTATGCATCAGTGGGGTTTTTTTTAAAAAAGGAAACAAATCCTCATTCTGTCATTGAAATGACATGAGGAGTATTAGTACTAGCATAATAACAACAACAATAATAATAATTAATAATTGTATTAATAATCGTACCTGAAACACTCAATAATACTATAAAATCCATGCCACTTAGTGCACTCTGCAGTTTGTGCTGTGCCTGTTTAAGGAGCTGGAGCTGTTTAGCTAGGCTACCACCAGCCCATAAACATAAACACACACTGCACATAATTGTCATAAGCCAGCAAACAGGATTCTGTTACTGGTTTTCGTAGTGCGCCTGTGGTGTTTGAAAAATATTCGTTTGAACCTCCTCGATCTTACCTAAAGCCAACCACTCCTACACATCCAACTCTTCCAAATTGATATATGACAATATCTACTTTCGATCACGTGTCTGCGGGGCGACTTAGACGGATTGCGCGTCATCTCGCCTTCCCAAATTTTTCCCTTCTGCTGCAGCTCGTATCCAAAACATCTATCTATAGCACGGAGTACGAGAGAGAGAAAGATGTTTAACTCTGTGAATCTGGGCAACTTCTGCTCCCAGACGCGCAAAGACCGGACATCCGAGTTTGGGGACAGGACGGGCTGCGCGTCCAACATCTACCTCCCCAGCTGCACCTACTACGTCCCCGAGTTTTCTGCCGTCTCCTCGTTTCTTCCGCAGGCCCCGTCCCGGCAAATCAGCTACCCTTATTCCACAAATCTGTCTCAAGTGCAGCCGGTACGGGAAGTTTCTTACGGCTTAGACCCTGCTAGTAAATGGCACCACAGAAGCAATTATGCATCGTGCTACTCGGGAGAGGATCTGGTGCATAGGGACTGTCTTCCTCCATCCACCATGACAGAAATGCTTATGAAGAACGAGAGCGTGTACAGCCACCACCATCACCATCACACCCATCCGGGCTCCAATCACCCCTCCACAGGTTTTTACTCCGGCGTGGGGAAAAACAACGTCCTCCCGCAAGGTTTCGACCGCTTTTTCGAGACCGCATACTGCAGCAGCACGGACAATCAGTCAGACAATTGTTTACAAAAGGGCGAGGGGGGAAAACTGGAAAGCGACTCCCAGCAGCAGCAGTCTGCACAGCAGCAGCAGCAGCAGCAGCAGCAGCCGCCGACAGCCTCCGTACCCGGAGCTCCGGAGCAGGAAAAAGACCCAGAGGATGAGGAGGAACATACAAATTCAGGCTCATGCACTTCTTCCTCCGCAACAACCAAGGACGGGAACGCCAACAAGAGCAGCCACACGAGTAGGTATACCGAAGCAGTAAAATGGGGGAAGGTTAAGGGGACTAGCCCGGTGTTTTGTCGGTCAGATTTTATGTGGAGTTTTATAAGCATTCAAAGGATTTTATTATAACCCTACAAAGCTCTTTCTTGCAACGAGAAGAATTTTTACGATGGGAAAGCGCTTTGGAAAAAAAGGGGATGTTATACACAGACGCCTCTATGGTGAGAGTCTGTGAAATTTTTAAGAGAGAGCTATTGTGACAAATGTTAACTTTGATCGTGAACTTGCGTTGGGAATTTTAAGGGATTTTCTCGTTGGGCTGTCGAAAGTAAAAACCAATTGGGCAGAACATTGCTTTTGGCGTCTTGTGAATTTTCGCTTAGTACTGGGTTTGCCCGCAAAAGTCATGCTGCACTGAGTATTACACACTTTACGGTTAAATGCGTCTCTATCTATCTATCTATCTGTCTGTCTGTCTGTCTGTCTGTCTATCTATCTATCTATCTATCTATCTATCTATCTATCTATCTATCTATCTATCTATCTATCTAGTGTTTTAGAATCTCGTGCTGTGCTTTACAGTCCTTGTATAGGGAGAACGCGTATAGCTTTTTTATTTTTAATACATAACCGCAGGACAAACAGATGTAATGTAAATCTCAGTGTGCTGCCTTTAACGTTCCACCTGTCCACTCGTGATTTGCATGCGAAACTGTTACAATTTTATTTTGAAGTACCAGCATGCAATAAAAATGCAGCTTGTTTTGTGCGCGTATGCTGTGATGGTCATATAGGTGCAGGACATACAGTATATAGGTCTATATTTATGTGTTTAGCTTCCTGGACATTGTCACAGTCCTGCAGGCAGAGATAAGCAAGCTAGCTGAAGCTGATGACCACCACTTAGAAAATAAACAATAATAATATTAATATTAATATTAATCACCTGTCTGATAAGCAGTGACAGGGCCACTGCAAACATGGGCAATGCTTTTCAAGCCACTGCCAAAAGATTGTGTAAATTGTTAGTTTAGCTCCAGAAGAATGTGACGCACATAATGCGATGAAATAGTTTTGTTGTTGTGTATTTGTAACAGATAAACACGTACTTAGACGCTGTAAGTTGATATTATTTACTCCAAGTGATTCGGATATTTAACACTCTTTATGGCCGGTTTATCTGATAGCCCCAGTTAGGCTACTCTGCTTGATGAATGTTGACTGAAATGTTGTCATTACTAATGCCACTGAAACCGCTTCTCTCAGCATCTGGCAAACCATTCGCCATCGCAGCTTTAAAAAAAAAAAAAACCCTGCTTTTTTTGTCCTTTGCGCAAAATTCCTCGTGTTAATCCATCTGACGTTATTGCTATTTTTAGTGACACTCTCATCTGTTTATGTGTGTGTTTTTGTTTACATCTGATTTCCAGGCACCCCTCGCACAAGGAAGAAGCGGTGTCCATACTCCAAGTTTCAGATTCGAGAGCTGGAGCGGGAATTCTTCTTTAACGTTTACATCAACAAAGAAAAGAGGCTTCAGCTGTCCCGAATGTTAAACCTCACCGACCGCCAGGTTAAAATCTGGTTTCAGAATAGAAGAATGAAAGAGAAGAAGCTGAGCAGAGATCGCCTGCAGTACTTCTCTGGAAACCCCCTACTGTGAGCTGGAGCAGAGAGTGTCACAGTCTTGGTCAGTGACTTTAAGGAAAGGCCTACTCCAATCTCATTGAATTGTATTCTTGGGCATAACCATTTTCTAAAGGAGCCCATATCACCAACAGTGCAATGTTAAAGTGGACAGTGGGAGTAGCAGGCCAGCATGGGATGAAGTCGCCATTTTCTTGTTACCAAAAAGGCGGCTATGAGTTTGTAACTGATTCCCAGAAAGGCCCACATGGTTAGAATAATCATTTATATGCCCTTCTTGAATATGTCCCCTCTATTTATCACGAGTCCCAATTGTGTTTATTCTATTGTTCCTATAGACATATTTGTTGATAATATCAAATGTACCAGTTTGAATCCTCCTTGCGCAGACAACGTTTCGCTCTTCCCCTTTCCCCCCTCTGGTCTTTGTATATAGCAAATCCTTATCTAATTATTTCTCGGCCAGAGTATATGAGCAAGTTATAGTAAATCTCCAAGGCTGCATTTGTTTCGCCAGTGAGATCTGTGACGTCCAATCTGTGAAAGTATACCCTCCTGTACAGAGCAGCCTATGCAATGTGCATTCGTGATTGTAAATAGGCGTATGTTGAATTACCCTTTTACCCACCCATGCTGCTTTTTTTTTTATTTTCAATACAGTTGCCCCTACGACTTAAACAGCTTTAACACTCGTTAAATTATTTGCTTCAAAACATTGGTGCTTTGGATTCCAGAGAGGAAGAACAGACTGTCGGCCTGTGTATCATTAATATAATACCTATAAAATAAACACAAACGTATAGGCAAACCTCAACGACTTTGTGCTTTTTGTGCTATTATTATTTGTATTATTATTATCATTATTGTTGTTTTTTTAATAACAGAACCGATGCAGTTGTTATTCCGCTAATTTCCCGCTTGTCTCCACTCAGAACCTTTTAAAAACTTTTAAAAACAGCTATTTTTATTTCACTTGTGTGTGTGTATATATGTATATATTTATATATAGTAATTGAGGTATAACTGTTGTCCTACATACAGCCTGCGGAACGTGTGCACACTTTTAAAATGTGTGAGCGGCCACTTCATGGTGATACACACACATTTGCTGTGGTAGATTTTGATGGTTGGTTGTCGGCGGGTCCGCACTTGCCAGGTTGGCTATTTTCAGGTTCGATCACTGCGAGTTTTCAGGTTTTGAATTTTAGCAACAGCACAGGCTTCAGCAGAAATAGATGTCAGAAATGTGGAGAAAGAGAGTGGAATGATAACCTCTTTTTTTTTTTTAGTGCCCACTAAACGGAATCGCCACTCTTGTCGTCTAGACACTGCCATAAAGACAGGGGCACTAAATGGCTATTTTTTTTCTCTTAATTGCACCGTCTGTTCGGGGGGAATGGTGTTCACTTGTGCAGTAAATAGTAAACAAGCAAGACTGGATGTCCGAGCACGTAGACACACACACACACACACACACACAAACTTTCCAAGAGGTTTCGACATGAACTCGGCCTGTGCAGCCTGCAAACTAAACCCCATCCCCTCTGCACACTACTGTCATGTCCAGCACTCTTCTCTTCTCGTTAGGATCACCCTGTGTTTTCTCTAAAAAAAACTTTTACCCTCTTACTTTTTAAGCCTTTAGCATCTGTGGCCGATGTGAAATTTCTAATGTTTTGCATGCCAGTGAAAGCCAAGTATTTGATTATTATAACAGTCTATTTGTCTTGAGTTGACCCCAAACCTCAGAACGTTTCAGCACATCAGATTAGAATAAATACTTGTTGACTAATTGTGGCGTGTGAGGGATTTTAACTGGAGGTAGCAGGGGTAAGCAAATCATAATTGGAATGCGGTGTGTGTGTGTGTGTGTGTGTGTGTGTGTGTGTGAAACCCCATGCCTTGTGTGAGCGTGTGTGTGTGTGTATACTCGCTATTGTGTTCTCAGCATATGTGCATGACGATTGCACGTGTGCATTAACTACAATTCATAATTAAATGTAGTCTTTGAACTTCAATAATGTCAAGGCCTTCACCTTTAACCCACTGCAATAAAGTGGAATCAAGGAGCCCCCTCAGCCCGGAAATGTGTGCAGCAGAGGAATGGGCCAATGAGAGTGAGTGGGAACAGAAAATGGAATGTGTACACAGATCAACTTTGACCTCTCGCATTAAACTACAGCAGGTAACTTCACCGGCTTTAGCACGCCCAGTAAATACACTTTATTGTCCTTGTAAAATGTGTACGTTTTCACGCATGAGACGGTTTAAAACATGTTGATATAAACTTATGTTTTGTGTTCTCTGCAGGAAAAAACAGAGGTGTGTGTGTGCATGTGTGTGTGTGTGTGTTCGTGTGGCTGTGGTGGCGTGTGTGTTTAGCATTGGGTGGTTTTATGGTTTGAGTGCAAACACCAAAGGTTTGTACTTGGGTGTGAGTCCGTGTGAATAAGTTCATCCTTTGATTCCTGATTCCACGCGCAGCTCAAGTGTACGTGCGTGGATCAAATGTCAGTTTTACCTGAAGGTTAACGTTTTGATCGTGTTTTAATATCAGGAAAGAAAAGAGTGGAACACAAACCGTGGGCGGAGCGATCAAGTTGTATCCTTGTGGTACAATTTATTTTTATTCAGATGTGCTTGTGTTTTCTGTGTCTGAAATCAGGCAGAATTTGCATATGTTAGTGTATTATGGGGAAGGACAGGGGGCCGTTCTGACAAAAGAAAGGCGATGCACACTGAGATCAAGGCTATAGGAGCTCCTCTCTCTCTTCTCTCTCGCCACACCCACCAACCTTGGCCCTGGGACGGTGACGTGGGTAATTTGTAGTTTTCTCCAACACAGAACGTCACTGACAGAGCTGCTGCTGCTGCTGCTGCTGCTGCAGAGGCTGCTCCTGCAAATGTTGTGTATCAGCCACACGGGGGCTGCTTGTGCTCTCCCCGGCCTGTTCTGTTCTGTTTCCTCAACGGAATCTCGAAAACGTTTCCTGACATGGATGCGCCGGTGACATCAGAGTAGTCGGCTATTATTAGTCTCGGAGACATCCTCTCCCTCTCTTTCTCTCTCTCTCTCTCTCTCGTGATGTGCTTGTGTGTCAGGACAGTCCACTCTGTCCTGTCACGTCTCAGCCGGGGCTTGTGCACTTGGGTGTTGTGCATGGTGGGTGAGGGAAAATGGCGGTGTGTTTTTATGCAGATGGGGCGAAGCAAAGGGGGCAGAGGATACAGGCTTTATTGACTTTATAGTGTAAAAGGGGAAGTTAATGTAGTCTCTCTGAGATTATTTTGAAAGTGTTCATATTTCCTTAAATCTGATGACGTGAAACTGCCAATAAGAATTATTTTATTTTATTTTGACAGATCAAAACAAATCACTTTTTCATGGATTCAGAGTAAAAATGTACATATATGTATGTGTATATATATACATATATACAAAATTACATGGAATTACATGATAACCCAATTTGAATAACATGAGGGAAGATCAACACATTTTTCGTTGCCTTAAATTTAACATTTATTATAAATAATGTTTAACATGAACACGAATACAAGTCAGAGTGTATAAAAGTATTTTAAGTCAGTAAATATTTCATTCTGTATTTTCACAACACGAAACTATGTAGTTGCGCTTTTAAGAAAAGAAATACTCATCAGCTTATTCTCTGTTTGATGTTGTGTGTGTGTTTTTTAAAGCTTTAACTGTGATGTAACTACCATTATTCTCCATTTTTTTGCCTCCTGCAAATGCTAATCAGTGGGTTATAGGCCATTGAATGGTTTTATACCACAGTGTACTACTCACATCTCAGCACCTATCCTGTTCTACAGGGCTATAAAACAGCTCGGCGCTGTAAAAAAAAAAAAAAAAGAGCTCCTGCTATTGCTGCAACAAAATAACTCTCCAAACACTTCAGTTTACATTAACGCATGGAAAGGCTGCTGTTTATTTATTGTCTTTACAAAGTTTTCAGTTGAATATGAACACTGCGCGCGCGCGCGTGTATGTGTGTATTCGCTGTGGTCGTCACTGGTAATAATGTAACACTGCTGCACTTTGATGGCAGTTGCCACTTTGGTTTTTAATTAAGAACTTATATGATTCTGGCACCATAAATTTGCAGTTGTGCATGGAGTGGACACGCAGCATGAAAGAGGGCGACACGAAGCAGAAACCACCTCGCATCCAACTGGAGAGATATTTCAAAGTGGTTGCCAGCAGCAAATTATGTGTGTGTCGCCCCAGTGGATCCTGATTAGCACAATAAGGAAGGCCGCTATCATGCCTCCTGTCCCCCAGCATTCGGCACTCATACCTGTTTGTAATATAATAACAGCCCCCAGGTTTGGAATCAATTGGACGAAAATTTAGTGGCGGAAAGTCTGGGCTGTAGTTTAGACAAGTGTAAAGACCGTGGTGAAATACTGTCGCAATCAACTCCGTGTGTGTGTGTGTGTGATACAGGGTCGGTTACACACTTGTGTGTAAAGAAATCCTTGAAGGTTTAACGCACACAAAAATACAGCACACACACACACACACACACACACACACAACAGAAAAAAGAAAAAACTATATCCTCACCGTGAACTTTCTTCCTCCACCTTCTCGAACAAGTTTGGCTGAAGCACAAAACTAGTATGTAAAGCATCTGTAGAAAGTAAATCACAGTGTTTGTTGCAATGTTTTTACTGGGATACAGTGTTACCTTCCCCCTTTTGTGTCCAGAAGAAAACACACAAGCGCAACACACGTTATTTTAGGTGAAAGTGAGTTTTCCATTTGTTTCATTATTATTGTTATTTTAAAACTTTGTTGACCTCAATATTCGTTCACAAACAAATGTAGAAGCCAAATCTAGTTATTATATATGTGTGAAGTATAAAAGAAATGCATTTATTTTCCCTTCTGCAACACAGTGCGTATATGTTATTGTGAAATAATGATTTCAATCCACTCCTTGAAGACGTTTCAGACCTAATGCTGCTGTCATTATAACCAACAGTCACACCTGTTACATTCTAATACATAACTACTGTGGCAAGGCTTCTTTAATTGTTTTGTGCTGCTGCCTCCTCACTCTTTTCCCCTCGATGACATCATTGCACATATTGTCCTGTATAAAACCACATGTGTGACGTCATAATGACAGATCTGACCCAGACTGTCTCAAGGTATCACAATGTTCTCTGCATAAAAATAAATAAATAATTATTTAGAGCTCAGTGGCCCTTGACAAGTTGTACATGCATGGCCTAATTTATTTTTATGTGTATGACTTTTTTTTTTCTTACCTCCTTTATTTTCTTTTTTCTTTTCTTTTAATAGCGAGGCTGAGTAGACAGAAGCCGACAGACTGTGTTTGAATGTGTCGTAAAGCAGGTTTGTGTGTGTGTGTGTGTCTGTGTCAGTCAGTCAGTGGGCTGAGTTCAGCTTTACATTAGGTGTGGTTAGTGTGTGTGTGTGTGTGTGTGTGTGTGTGTTAAGAGAGAGCTGGAGTGTGAAAATAATATCTGTAATAATCCTTTATGCCAGCATATTTCTCAAGTATTCCACTACACGGAACTCTGAGGCTCATGCCAGTGTTTATATCACGAGCTTTTCTAACGTTTTCTTGAGCTAAAGGTGTTTTCTATACTGTCATAAAAGCAGAGCGCATTAGCATCGTCATTGTCAGTGGTGTTTTCACATCAAAACGAAACAAAATCACAACAACTTGAGAAGTTAACAGGGACGTCGTATCAGGACACATTTTATTATTATTTTTATTATTATTATTATTATTCGTGTATGTGAGGAGTGGAGAATAAAAACAAGGACACATTGTGTTAATGTGTTATTGAACTTTTATTTCAATTCACATCGCACAAATTAAACGGTGGCGTTTGCTCGTGCACAGGCAAAGATCCACACAGATAAAACCACGTTGCCCTTGTATTTGAAAATGATTCTGAACTGAGCAGGCAGGCAGACAGACAGACAGACAGACAGACAGACAGACAGACAGACAGACAGAGAGGCGTGCGTGCACGTCACCCACAAACCAAAGTGGACGACACAAACACATACTTTAAATGCAAAAAGGGATAGAAGAACCCTTTTTATCTTGGGACATTTTTATATAACATTTCCATTACATTGACTTCATTATTTTTTGAATTGAAAATGTGCAATTTAAAAAATTGCACATAAAAATGTGAGCTGTTTTTTGTTTGTTTGTTTTGTCTCATTAAATTTTAATCAGCTGGTGTTTTTTGCTCTATGCAGTTTAATTATCCTCGAATCACCCGCGGTTGAATCTGGAAAAAGTATTAAATAGAATAAAATAGAAATAAAACTTTAAGGAGAATGAGAGCAGAGTGTTGGACTTTGTGTTCTTCGTCGTAACTGCGGGATTTTGTTGTTTTGTGACTGCAGGTAAATAAATGATCCACACGTGAAACAAACAAACACAAATCACATACATGCGTCACGTGCACACATTGGGATTTACATTAAAAAGAGAAAAAGCAGATTAAAAAAAAAAATTAGCTGATCAACAATATTTTATCTCCGCCTCTGTCGCATCACAGTAAACTTTGTGAAATGATTAAAATGAAGTAGTATTCACATTTCGTGACATTGACCGTATTTATGTTTTGAAACAATGGACTAGTCTATAAATAAAATAATGTCAATAACACTGGCTGGTGTCATTTTCACACTGTTACATACATTTCACGTTGTTATTAGTAACACTATAAAACGTGTACTTGCTTAGCCTTTACGGCGCTAGTTTTAAAATATGGCCGTTTTGACAACATCTGAATATTTTTTTAATTTGTTGCGGGGAAAATAAGAAACGAGGCCATTTAAAAAATGCATGAATACGTGCATTAATTTGTTAAAAGATGCATATTTAATTATCTGACCCTGTGAGAAGCGTTACGAAAAACAAAAATAACAATCTATATCACTGAAAGTGACACACGAAATACGAATAGTGTTGCACAGATTAGCTCAGGTACATATGCAGTGAGTTTCTCATCAACAGTGAAGAGAAAAACAAAGACAAATAAACCCAACGCTTGAGTTAATCCTGTTTGTGTTTAGTCTCCTGTTACAGCACAATAAAAAATATCCTTATAGGCCCCACTGTCCACTAACCAACTAATTCCACCGTCTAGTTAACATTTTGTAGCTCTCCTTGTAATTTCAAGGATAGTAATTATTCAGCCGAGTGAGGTTTCATGGCTTAGCCCAAATGTAGTTAAAGCTAACTAGTAGATCTAATAAGACGAATAAATATGTCTTTTTAAGGAATCCAGGTGCAGTGCGGGTGTAGTGGTAAAAATAAATAAATGAATAGTCTGCGGGTGAAAATAAAGAAGCAGACCGTGTGTCTGTGTTAGTGTTTGTAATTGTGTAAATAAGAGGTATTTTCCAGTAACTACCACATGTTACATTTGACTGAATAACACAGCGCTCGAGGTTAGATCTATTGTTTGCATCCACACATATGTTTATTTTTCACTTTAAAATCACGAAGACAAACTAACAAATGCACTGATTTCTTTTGAATCGTCGCACACCTGTGTACACAGCTTACCTTTCTTTATCGGAGGCAACAACAAAGCAAATCGATGAAAACAAACTCACTCAAAAAGCACTTCATGATAAATCCTCGATGGCTTCATCTGCTCGGCTCTGCGCGCTTCGCCGGTGCGAAGAAAGGAATCTGATGTGGGCTATTTTATTAAAGTTATTTTCGAATCAGAAGTTTGTCAACTTAAGCGGAATTCAAATTCTCATAAGCCACGTAGGAAGTGCCCTTAAAAAAATCCCTGCTGCAGTACTCCTCCTTTGTTCTTCCTGCTGTGGGCCTGCATGTTATGACCGGTGAGCGGTCGCTAGGTGGCGCTCTTGCTCCACCAAAACCCTTCTGCTCTCCCAACTTGACCGCGCTGACGTCACGCCAGTCTGGAGCATCAAGGCCATTTCCACGCCGCGATTGGTCTGAAAATCACATGACATGTCTCCCAGCATCCATAATTATGTTCCTGATATTTTTGCACCCCCCTCCTCCAAAAGATGTCAGCATCCTACTGTCCTGATTCTCCCAGAGAAATCCCGTAGTTTCGACCAGTGGTGCAACACACACCAAACGGTCACTGCGGTGGTGCCAAATGCCCAAAAATGTCATGTCCGAATAACATAGCGCCCGGTAACTTCCTGATGGATTCCTTAATGGGAGGATCATCTTCCTTCAGGGGTGAGGGTTATTCCAGCAGCCCCGGGATGTACATCCACACAGCTGCAGAGTACGGATATTCAGTGATGAGAAACATTGGCAAGATTGGACCATCTTCACTCTCCAAAAGAGACGACGGAGCAGCGGGCGGTGCTCCGCTCAGCGGCTTCCAGGATGGGCCCTACCTGTCAGCTCAGCTGGCCACATGGACGCCAGCCTCTAAAAGCAGCAGGGACGAACAACCTGTTGCCCAGTGTTTACAACCCTGCTCGTTTCCAGCGGGTAACGTCAAAGAGGAGGCGTTTTGTTGCCTCTATCAGGATGACAGCAATAAGGGGAAACAGACAACAGAGTCGGCCACTTACATCCGGCTGGGGGACAACAATAGCTGCCGGCCTCAGCAAACTGCCGCCCCGGCCAGCGGCTGTTTCCAGGTGTTGAGCGGAGGGAGGCCACAGCAGGATGACCAGCAGCACTTCCCCTCCGGCTTCTCTCTGACTCATTTGGCGACATCTGTTGAATCAGCACCAGAATCGACAGTGCGCTGCAGCAAATCGGCGCGAGGGGTTTCAAAGGCAGATGAGAGTCAGAGCAGGAAGGAGGAGAAGGCCAAGAGTGACAGCTGCTCAGAAAACTCGGACGGGGAATCAAAAGGTAGAACCAGTACTACTACTACTACTACTACTACTACTACAATCCCCCCACCCACCCCAACACACATGCATGCAGCGTGCACAAACACGTTCATGCACGTAAACACACACACAAAAAAATGATGTGAACAGCTGCACTTATATATTCCACTCGTGCATTAATTCCGTCAGTTTTGTGTGTATATGTATGTGTGTGTGCGCGTGCACTGTTTGGGTCACGGCTCAGTCACGCACACTAGCTTGTGTTTGATTCTGATAGCAGTCATATGGACCGAATGGGCTACAATTGACAGGCTCGCCTGCGGGGCTTATGGTGCCCGTGGCATTTAACACCTTTCCATTAATGTGAGAATGTGAGATGGGCAGTTATCATTGAAATAAACACGCTCCCTCTCTCTCTCTCTCTCTCTCTCACCCTCTCTCTCTTACACACACACACACACACACACACACTTTCTCTTTCACTCTCCCTCTTACATGGATCATTTACATTGTGAGACGCAGCCATTTTAACAGCACAATTACGCGCTTTACATATCTGTCAGGAGCAAATATGAAATTGAAATTGTTTTGGTTTTTTTATCCACTGTTTGCAAACCTTCTGTGCTCTGGTTTAATATAAAACCCTCACTGAACATTTCTCTGCAGTCGCCTACTTTTCACAGACCATAAGAGAGATAGTAGATTTTGACTTTTGTGCGTCTACGCATCGATAATTCAGGACAATTCCAGTCCATGTTTAAAACCTAATTATTTGTTTAAATGAAAGTTTAGATGTGAACTTACACGTTTCTTTTGCCTCTTACTTTAAGTTGAAAATTTCAGATAAAAAAAAAAAATATGTATTCCTGTTTGCCTTGTGTGCGAGAAAACAAGCGTTATATTTAAGGTCAGCACTTTAAAATTAACGCAATGGTAATTACGATGATAAAAATAAATAACAAAGACTTTAATAAATTGGTGCTAAAGCAACATATAGGTCACTGCTCATCCCTTTGCCTCTTTTGTTGCCGCGTAAAACTAGTTGCGGGTTGTTGTTATTTATGGGTTGAGCTAAAAGCTTCGTACATGATCAACAAGCTCCTCTTAATTTCTTTTAATTTAATTGGAAATTAGACGAAGGCAACAGGAGCGACTATTATGTGTGTGTGTGTGTGTGTGAGAGAGAGAGGTTAATCCCATATTACTGAATTAAATGTTTTGAAAATGATTGAATATGGGACACACAGAGTCTTCACATTATGGTAATTATTACTGTAACCTGCATTGTGTGTGTGTGTGTGTGTGTGTGTTTGTGTAGAAGAGGCGTTACTCCCCAGAGTCCTCAACCTAATCATGGAATTAACAGAATGTGCAGCAGTGTGATTTCTCCCTGCCGTCACAGAGACAAACCCTGTCTCTTTGTCTTTACGTTTTTCCCGTGTCACGCATTCAGCTTCAGAGACTTCTAATGTTTTGGGATGAACCTCCCCAAATTTTTTTTTATTTGGCTCTGGTGAGTGAAAGTAATAAACATTAATGGGAGTCTGAGGTCCAACATAGACAAAAGAAGTGCTTACACACCCTGTTTGATTTGATCTAATTATAGCCATACGTCATACAAAAGCAATTTGCGAGCAGTAGACGCTGTAGCTTGAGGTGGGATGTTTGGCGTTGTTCATTTGATCAAGTGAGTCATGGACGGGTCTGCATCCAGGTAAATATCTTATTAGCTGCTCACTTCATTCCTGTTCAATTGTAGTTAGTGTGATTTTGAGAAATGGGTGTGTGTGTGTGTTTATGTGTAGCATCTATTATAGAGGATGTTTTATCAAGCGCCGTATATACGATGTGTGCGCAAACACGTGACCGTTGTGTTTCTTTTGCCCTCGTGTAGATGATTTAACGGCGGACAAGACAACGGGAAACTGGTTAAACGCCAAAAGTGGACGGAAGAAGCGCTGTCCCTACACAAAGCACCAGACGCTAGAGCTGGAGAAGGAGTTCTTGTTCAACATGTATCTGTCTCGGGAGCGCCGCCTGGAGATCAGCCGGAGTATCAACCTGACCGACAGACAGGTCAAGATCTGGTTCCAGAACAGACGCATGAAGCAGAAGAAGCTCCACAGGGAGAAGAGTGTAGTTTACAGTTACTCCTGAGATTATTTACACACACACACACACACACACACACACACACACACACACACATATATATATATATATATATACACACACACACACACACACAAGTGCGCGCGCACACTTGCACAAACATGGCAGGCACAAATACAGACAGACATACATGTCTCATTCAATTATCATTCATCAATTTTATCACTATCTGACACATACACGCACACGCGCGCGCACACACACCGCGTGCCTCCTTAAATGATCTGTAAATCCCAGCAGCCTGCAGACTAGTCTCGGTTTCCAGGTGAACACTTGCAGCTACAGCAGCAGCAGCAGCAGCAGCAGCATTGGAACAATAGTAACCTGGCCACAAGTACAGTAACATCCGAACTAAAAGGAGGAGACAATCTCAAGCTGTCCACAAACAACAACCTGGCATGAAAACAGTATCACTTTCTGCTATCACTTGTGCAGCTTCCTCCCTGGTGTCTCATCCAGGCTCTGTGTAACGTGCATGCAATGCACATGATGACAGTAAAGCCATGTCATGGCAAACGAGTCCAAAACAATAAAAAAAATAGAGGGGGGAAAAAGAAGAGGTATTACCAACTTTGTCCTTCCACTGGCATAGTGGTGGAAATGTGAGGGAGGGAGAGACACTGCGGATGAGAGAAGGAGATCATGGCAGTTTTAATAGAAGTGAGAGACCATAACGTTGATTTAAATATTATCCAGGTGACCACAGTAAGTCAAGGTCATAAAATTCTAATGTCAGGTTCGCCCTGGAAAGCGTTGGGGGAGGATTTTATGATCTGCAAATATAATGTGCTGCAGCAGTAAAGATGCGTTTAAAGGTGTGTGTGTGGAGGAGGGCTAATCCACACTCCAGACTGCAATGTGCGGGATCCAGCCCGAGTCGCCGGGGCTGCGAGGAGCGGTCGCCTCCACGCGGGAGGATAATGGAGCTTCACTGGAGCAGGAGATAAGGAAAGATGGAGAATAAAGGAACAGCGACGGCTGCAGGAGCAACAATAACAACACAGCGTCCCTGTAAACACGTGGATAACTAAACATGGCAGGAAAGCGTCTGACTGCAGGAGGCATGAGAAGGTAGGACACATGTTTCCTTAATATTTACATGTCCTGTTTTGGAAAGCATGCCACATCTGTCAGGGAAAGCGTGCTTGACAGCTCCTGTGGCATGCACGCTGCATGACTGCTCACGCTGATAACTCACATGAATTATTGCTGATATTAAAACGCGTGCTGCTGATTTTCTTTATGATTATTATGATCCTATTTTTCTTCTTCTCTTTTCACCTTGCTGCTGCTTACTGCTGATTCGTTTTGACGCTGTGCTTCTGGATAACAACTGTGACTGAATGTCTAAGTTTGAACAGTGAACTGATGCTACTATTTATGGAATCAGAGCAAGAGGCATAAAAAGAAAGATGACACGGGTTGTTAATAGTAAATTGGTGAACACATGCATTACAGTGTACAGTTGTCGAGCTTGACTGCAGCCTGGTGTGTTTTATTGTGATGGTACTCGCCTTATCTCTTTGTGCTGGGTAGTCCTCACTTGGCTTTTTTTTGCATGCATGCAATGCATTTTCCTTGTTCGTGGATTTTAACCCTCTTTTTTGCGCGAAGCTGAAGCGTGGTTTAGGTAGTTTCATGTTGTTGGGGTTGGCTTCCTGGCTCGGCAACAAGAAACTGCCTTGATTACGTCAGTTCGTCTTCATCAAGGGCACCATTTCCGCTGAATTACCCCCTCTAGTCACCCAAGTCCCCGCAAATGGCATTGTAAATGAACTGAGCTGCAATACCTTGGACAGAGGGGTTTTCTTTCTTTGCTGTTGTTTTGTGGCGGGCTGTAAAACCTCCTGAGGCTCTCAGGAGGAGAATAGATTGTAAACAACATGGGGGTAAAGTTTTAGACTGTGTTGTATTGCATCTGTCATCACTGGCAGTGTGTGTTGGGGTTTTAGTGGCTTCAGGTGCTACAGATGGATGGATGGATATTTCATTCTGATATATTTATCATACAAATGATAATTGATGCCACTGTCTCATGTGAACAGTCCTCGCCTGTGTGACTGTCTAACATGTCTGATATCACAGTTTCCACGTGTTATAAACATTCATAATATGACAGAGATGATATGACATGACAGTATATATCTGTGTCTAAAACAATGCTTTGTGCGAAAATTGAGCGTTTTCCACATTCCACGTCGCCGCAATCATTCACTTACACACCACATTGACCTAATTAGTGATTGTTATTTTCTTAATTAGTGACATTTCAGCAGCTTTACTTTGTGTTGAGTGCACGTGTCCTTATAAATAACTTTAGCTGCAAATAACTGTCCACGGTTTGAATTTCAGCGCGGTTAACGTAGTCACAATTTAAACTAGATAACTAGATATTAGGCTGCATCGCGCGCGCTTGTGTGTGAGAGTGTGTGTGTGTGTGTGTGACAGCGAGGGAGGGAGGAAGGGAGAGAAAGAGAGAGATTTGCATGATTTGGATTCTCTTTGTAACAGTTTTGCTTTAAATGTTGTGACTATTTGTTGGATACAATGTTTTAAACAGCTCCACTTGTTCATGCCGTTGTTCGTTGTTTTGCAACATGCGATTTTCAAACTAATCTATTTCCTTGAACCACATGGAGATGATTTTTACGCTCACTTTGCAAGAGCAGGAGTAAAATGCAGCTATTTTCTGCCTCGCTGGGATTGAGACTGCATTAGTATATTTGTATTAAGTATTAATCAGTATTAAGTAGTTGTAAGTAGCATTAAATTATGTCATCGTCCAATCGCACTGGACAATTTGAATAATTCATTGCACTAAAACTATTGCACCATGGCATCATGCGTATATTGTCGTACATTTATTTTTGTTTTGCCTTGAACAGTAAACCGTGTGATTACTGACAACACTGATCAATAACAGCGTCAGAGCAGAGGGGAACCGGGTCAAAGAGAAACTGGAAATGTCCAGGAAAGACAATGGAGAACTTATTTCTGGAAAGTGCTGAAACGCAAGCAGCATCTTATTTTTGCGAGGAAGACTATAGTCCCCGTTAAATTTCCCCTTGTTTTCTCAGCCCCCTCCTAGTGGCGGTGGTGGTTGCAACTGGAGGAGACAGTCTGGAATCCAAAGTCACTTTCATTCAGCTCAGTGAATGAGTGTCTCTGTTGGAATGCATCACTGACAAAGACTTTACAGCGCAGGAAACAGCCCCGAGAACTGCACAGATTCACCCTAAAACCATATACACATAAAACAATTTATTTGACTTTGTAGTGGCACAGGAACTGAAGCCTTTACACAGCCATTTCCTCAGGACAGCACGAGAAGTGTTGGTGTTAGTGTTACTGCCACTGGCGCAATCAGCAAACTAGGCTCACCACTTTCCTTTTCCCGTTTCCACTTGTTTTTTTTAATTATTATAATTTAATTAGATATAGTATATTTGTAACTACCGCCACCTTGGACTTTATTTGTGGAACATTTATTTTAAAAAGGCAAAAGGACATTAGGAAATGTTTTTGCATTGTTGGTTGATTGGTTTGTAATTTGTAATTAATTGACTTCTTTATGACGCAGCAACAATTTATTTAATTAAGCTTATCCTTACAACATATCATGTTTATATATATATATGTGTGTGTGTGCATTGATCAGCAATTATTTTTGTTTTGCTGTAAAACAGGGATTTGATCAAGTGTTTTGATTATAAACAGGTTTGAAGTAGTGGATGTGTGTGTGTGTGTGTGTGTGTGTGTGTGTGTGTGTCTGGAAGTGTCTTCAGCAGCAGCGGTTCGAGGCTTTTCAGCTGACTCTGACGATGCGCGGCGGTATCTGTTGTGCACATGTTTCCTTATAAATAACTTTACACTTTGAAATGTCCATATGCAGAGTTTCAGCGCGGTTAAAGATGGCCCAAATGTGAACTGGAGATAAACCACAAATAAAGCTGCACCATGCATGTGTGTGTGTGTGAGGAGGGGAAAAATGTGTTGTGCTTTAATGTTTGACTATTTCTAGGAGAGAATTACACTCAGTGGCGTTATTGAAATAGATAACGTACCTATATGAGCCATTAAGTGTGGCCGTGCTTGTCAAATTAATGAAACTCGTGTTATAACACACGCTCTGTACATTCATTATTATATATTTCATGTCTGTCCATCCGCCCATGAGGCACGTGCTGCTTTACTGGTGGAAGTGAATCCAAACAAAGTTTAGACAGATGTGATGACATTATCACATTATCTCACAGGAGATAATGTGATAATCCCTTTATGCTCATGAAACAAATACGATACAATTGCGCAGCTGGTGTTAATCTGCACGTTTTTTTTGTGGCCATTCTCAAGTTTGCTGTCTTGTTTACATGACGTTAATTGAAACTGTTGGGTCTACGGTTCAACCGTTCTCCGTGTTGTCACAATGTATTTAGGCGTTTTCTTCTTCAAGTTGCCAACTTGATGGTGAAACAGCGGTTTCTGCCAATACGTTTCTACGCTATTATAACGCGTCAGTCAGTGAACACTGCGGCAGCACGCGGATACACCCAAACTGGGACAGATTTCTCTGTGCTGGCGTCCAAATGACGTATAATTATACGGTGTGAATAAGTGTCCCCAATGTAAGACAAAAACAACACTGTCCACTGTGGGAACCTGCGTGCATTTGTGCTGTATTTTGACGTATATTGTAGAATTCCAGCTGTGTGTGTGTGTGAGAGTGAGAGAGAGAGATGCGTTTTTCCCCGTTTTAATAGAATGGAAAATGTAATCGTGTAATGGAGAAATGTCAGTCAGACTCATGACGGCAGCAGTTTTCAAATACTGATGCTCTCGTGCCAGAACAAGTCTTATATAAAAAGCAAAATGTACTTGTGTGCCTTTAAGTTATTGGAAATATCAAGTGTATCCCTGACTTGCACTAACATGACGAAACGTCGAGTCTGTTCAGATTTCGGGGCGAAAAGAAATATTGAAAAACAATTACTAAAGTTGGTTTTAAGTTATTAAATCCACCCGAAAGCAGACGTTTATTATTTTTGATTTAACATACTGACATGTGTTTCTAATGTTTGTTTTCCATGTATTGTCAATACTGGAACATATTATTGATACAAACGTCTCAACTAAACTAAATAACAACCCTAGTGTTACTGTTGTTGTTCGCCACAGTTTGATAAACGTGGAAAGATATGATATTAGATGTTACATGAAGATATGAAGTCAGAAAATGTTATAGTGGTGTCGCAAAATAGGCTTTTTTATTGGCGGTGTACTTTTAAATGGTCTAGTTGCGGATTGTAGTTTTGTTAGAACATGTTAAGACATAAAAGAAGCAAACAACAAAGTGATATTTAATGATGACTTTTATTAAAGCACATTAAACATGGCGAAAGACAAGTGTGAGAGCTCCGTGAGAAAATAAGAGGAAGAATTCGTCACTCCTTATTAATGAAACACACAATTTTATTTGCGTTGACGCCCAAAACATTATAAAGGATATCATTGTATTACTCTTGACACGGACACTGACGATATTACGCATTGATATGACCATGTGTTATTGTAATAAATGGCCGTTGAGCACAATTTCATTCAGCGTTAATGGCAGCAGAGGAATTAACGCACTCAGACCCTTTAACCTGCAGAAATGAACACGATCTCATTTGAAAATGAGTCAAACAGAATTTTTTCTCCTGTAAACATGTGGTGGAATAGTTGCTTGACCAGTGGCTGGCGCATTGATCAGCACACTCCAGGACGCTGTTATCCGGGTTAAGGTCTGACGTCTGGCCTTTTAAATTTCATGGTTGAATCTGAACTCAGCAGCCATGACAAAACACCCCGCGTCCTGTAACGCCGACACATCCCGGTCATGGTTATTTTGTTTTTAAAGCCACGGAGATGAAATATATTGAATATGATGTCAGTAAATTGTTCACACTGACACAGTCTTTTGACTCAATTGGAATTTATTTGACTGATTGGTGACGTCATCTGACCCGTGTGCAGACTGGCCATGACAAAGACAAAGGGAGATGTGTTTTTAAATATCAGCACTTTACTGTTTAATTTTTCATGCACTGGAGAGTAAATGTTGGATTAATTTTGGTGTCTGCCTCTTTCTTTTAAACCGACATTTTGTGCTTGGTAATTAATGGAAAACAGTGCGCCCATTTTGAGTTAATTTCCGCACAGTGGCTTCAATTTTCTGCACATATAACGTCTGTGTGGTTTGCACCAAGTCTGTCCCCATGATGTTCAACTATCCCTTTTCTTTTCATTTAACTAAGCACTTGCTCAGAGTAAAAAAAAAAGTAAACATCAACCTAGTAACACAAACCATCACCACTGCAGACAATGAAATCGTCAGTTTTGAAACTGCACAAATCTCCTGCTGCACCACGGGAACACAACATGTGCTGCTTTTAGGAGCATGTTACTAATGCACCAGCCACTATTGTCTGCTCTGCGCCCTTTACACTCTGTACATATATGCATTAAACTTACATTATTTATGGCACAATTAGCCTAATTGTGTTCCCTGTGACAGTGTTGCCTTCTTCAGTTACTTCCCCGTGTAACAGGGTTGTCTTATTTGCTGTGTGCGTGGCTGCAGCCCTGCAGAGGACTTGGTGGTTTGTTTTACAGCCACACTAGTATATTACAGGGCAAACCAGTAAACTCGTGCCATTGGATGCAACAGTAACGTTATACTTATTAAGAGAGCTTTCATCCCCTCGTACCCCCCTTTTACCTCCACCGCTCTGCTCTCCCCTCTTTTTTTTCTCTGATATGAATTGTTTCACGTGCACATGCAGTGGCTGTGGAGTTGTTTTTTTTATGTTTCACGAGGAACCCGGATGTAGTCTTATTAACGACACGTTTATGAACAATCAAATGGTCCTCGTTAAAATTTATCGATGGGCATAAAAACATGAACGGTCACCAGCCGAATATAGCCCGCTGTAGTGGGCTGCTTGTCAAGAATGTGGATCCCCTCCTTTCCTATCTCCGCAGATCCCGTTTAGGAAATGTTTGTTCTGTTGCGCCCTCGTTAAATACGGTACACACTTTATTGTCGTAGTATATTCTGCATCCCTTATTTTGATTCCCTCTCGCGCGCGCCTGTCTACATGTGGCTACTGTGAAGGCTTCTATCCCTATGAAGAAATTAACAACATTCCGCAGGAAGTTATAAAGCTTTCACCTTATCAAATGCTCCGCTGCTTTGATAGATATAAAACAAACTCGCCAACGATTCAATAAACACTTTAAGGCTGTAATACTACTCCTTATAATAACACGGTGCTGCGGTGGATTTTGCCAGACAGAGATTGATTACACCATCAAATAGTGCCTTCCTCGGTCATAGACCTAACGTGCACAGGTCTGCTCTGCGACTACAAACACCCTCCACTATCTCTACCACACAAACATGTTTCATTCATTAAAAAACACATGGGTTGTTGAAGTTACCTCCAATAGGTCCCAGAAAATGCGCAAAACAGTGCATTCTTTAATCCGATTTATGTGCACTGGTATCCCAGGATAAGTGGCGCATTGATCCACTGTACAGTTTTTGTGGGGGTAAATATAATCACGTGGTCACGAGGCAGCCAATGGCAGGCAAGGGAGCGTTGAGAAATAATTACCTGCCTTGATTGTTCTATGGCCAGATAAAAAAGTACACATACACTCCATATAATAATCGGATGCATGTAAAAGAGTCAGGGAAGCTTCGACATGTCGACCACGGGTCCCATAAGTAATTACTATGTGGACTCCTTGATCAACCATGAAAACGAGGATGTCCTTGCTGCTGCTCGCTTCTCGGCGCCCGGTTCGCACCCAGCCGCTCCTCGTCCGACGTCCCTAGTACCGGAGTGTTCAGACTATCCTTCCTGCAGCTTCGCACCCAAGACGCCGGTCTTCTCCACCTCCTGGGCCCCCGTACACTCCCAGTCATCAGTGGTTTATCATCCATACAGTCACCAACCGCACATAGGCACAGACTCGCGGTACGTGCGGTCATGGCTGGAGCCGATTTCGGGCGCCGTGACTTTCCATGGCTACCCGGGGAACAACAGGCACTACGGGCTGAAGCCCGACGCCTTTCAGGAGCACAGAGCCGGAGAGTGCCTCGGCTCCAGCGGACGGAACTACACGGATTATCTGTACTGCTCATCCACTGACATGAGAGACAAGACGCATCAAAATGTTTCCTCTCCGGAGTCGGAGCTCCTTGTTTCAGGGAAACATAAAGAAGAGAAGCCGGAGCTAGATCCGAGTAAGTTCAAGCTCCTGCAGGTCTTTTTACAGCCGGGTGGGAGTTTTCAGTTGAGGGTTGTGTAAAACTACTTTTTGCCGAGAGGCATTTTAACGTCGCACGTAAAAGTGAAATCATAAGTAAAGTGGAAATTTAAAGCAGATTGATTCCCTGTTTCGTGCTCAGCTCCGGGTCTCCTCTGCTGTACGGAGGAAAGCGTTAGGAACTATAAAAGCCAAACGCTATTAGGCTAATATTGGGGCTATAAAACCAGACGAGGCTGTAAACATGGACTCAAACCTACAGGAACACGTTGAATTTGGAATTATATTGCATGGTATGAGGGAGAAAAAGGGTGTGCTTCTAAATGTGAACCACAGACACACGACTTCATCAGTAAATGTTTTATTGAGCATTTTAACGACCATATTTTTGACCTCGTGCCATTTCATGCAGCACACTAGGGCTCAGTATGAGCCGACTCTCAGCCCTGTTTAATTATTATTTTTTTATTTTCTTACACGTAGGCCTATCTTGGAAATAAAAAGGGATTCCCTATTCTAACATAATTCCCATGAGAACGGGAATATAATATAATCTTATATATAGTAATGTTCTCTCATGAGTCCAAAACAAATTCTCATGACTCCTGCAGCCAGCTTAAGGAATGTAGGGACACACTCGAGGACTTTCATCAGCAGGGACCTGTAACGGCTTGAACTACTAGCCATTTTATGGGCCAATAAAGTGAATAAGCGCATTGAGTATTTTACGACAGAGTGACTCACAAGTTAAAGTGACGAGGAAGCAAATCAGTGTAAAAGCCTGCAAAGTCGGACGCTGAGAATTCTTTCTGAAAATGTTTACTATCAGCTTAAACTCAGCTCAGGCTGACACTGTTTTTAGTTGAGGCATCTTCTCTCACGCCCACTTAGTAGCTAAAAACTGCAGGGGCACATTTTCTCATGTGGGCAGAGTCATTTGTCATAGTTTCGGTTTTGATTATGTCTTGCCTTTCTGCCATTTATTATTGTGTTTTTATTATTTGTATGGTTTTTATTCGCAGATAACCCTGTGGCAAATTGGATACACGCCCGCTCCACAAGGAAGAAGCGATGTCCTTACACAAAGTACCAGACTCTGGAACTGGAAAAAGAGTTTTTGTTCAATATGTACCTTACAAGAGACCGTCGGTACGAGGTGGCGAGGGTGCTGAATCTGACCGAGAGGCAGGTCAAAATCTGGTTCCAGAACCGGCGAATGAAGATGAAGAAAATGAACAAAGAAAAGAGCGACAGTAAAGAACAATAATGGAGGCTGCAGTCAGAAAACCGCCACAATAACCACTCTAATCAATATGGACAGCACAGATGTACCAAAACACACGATGATTCCCCTCTCTGCATATTTATCCCTGTTGGATTTTGTATTAACCTTAATTACGAGACTGTTCGATGCTGATAATGTTCTTTTTTCCCAGTGCACAAATATGTGTCCAGCGTCAGAGAAAAGAAAAAGAGAGAAATAAAAAAAGAAATGAGATAATTCTATTCCTTTTTTTTCACTTTGTAATAACTTTATATATGTATAATTTTTTTAAATGTTTTTTTTTCTTGTAAGAGAAAAAATAAAATAAAAAAGCGCAGTTTGGTTACATTACAACTGTACGAAGAAAGAAAATACTTGAATTCTTTTGACTTTCACGAACACATTTATTTATGACGTGAATGTTTTCACTCATGTTTTATTTCCTTTGTACGTTGTTGGGCAGGTGTTGTATTTTGTACAGAAACAGAGCATCTGCGAACGGACGCGTTTGTCTTGTATTTTTGTGATAGTCGTCGCTGTATTTGTGCATCTTTCTCTCTCCCCTTGGACTGTAGTTTACGAGTTCAATTGTAGAGTGTAGCTATAGACCTCTGCAAATATAAACATAATCACTGAGTGCTTGTATTCTGTTTTTATTGTGACTCGATCGTGGACAGAGAGGACCTGACTCCCTGACCCCCTCTGCATGAACAATCTTCTGTGGATTTGAAAATCCGTAGAGGAAGTGAAAGTTCCCACATCACAAACACCAATGTTTCCCAACTAACCTCTGCAACTGATATGATCTGGCCCGTAAATACAGCTGAGGCCTACACACGAGCTTTGCTGCTGCAGCCGAAAAAACATCCGCACAGTTACATCTGCAAATAGCTGCGTATTAGTTCTAATTTGATTCTCCACATCTTACATTTACAGTTATATATGCACAGTTATATATATTTATGCACACAAAGCAAACGCGTGTGGAGAGTGTGTGCATTTCCTCACAAACAGTAATAATGATCGCAGATAATCCTTTCTGCTCTTGTGTTTACATTTGTACTTAGAACGAAATGTAAAAGAGCTATAAGTTTTGATAATGTTATTTATCTAATAGGTCCACGTTGCATTTTTAAAATACAAATGTCACATTTCCAAGAACATAAGGCGAATAGTTATTTATTTTTGTTGTAAATGATGCTATGGAACGTTTATTTAAATTTTATTTATTTTTTTAAATTCATGTGGTGGGCCGCTACACGGGCAGAAGCACAGGCATTCAGAAGAAATCTCAGGCTGAAATTGGGCAGCTGACTTTAAGGTGAGAGACAATTTCCCATGTCTCGCGTTTGTTTCCTGGGATAGGCCTAAATTGCCTTTTTGTGGTGGCAAACAATACGGACAGGATGCAGTCATTTCAAAGCCCAATCCAACACATTTCCGCTCGGCTCGGACAAAAATGCGTTTTACAGCCCCTGCTGGAACTCTGGCTGTTTGTCTCAAATGCAGACGAACAAAGCAAACTCGACTAACTGGCTAGACGTCTGGGCTAAATTACTTTATGGTTTTAATGGACGGTGGTGGTGGACTCCTTCAAAGGAGAGTCATGCGCACTGTTGAGAGGACGTTTTGCCTGATGGGGGCCTCCTGCAGCCGCTCTGCACTTCATCACAAGAGTGCTCGAATAGCCTACAATTATGGGGGAAAAAGTCAATAGTTATTGTTCATAAATATGGGCGCTGCACTGCACTCGTGTAAGAGAGCAAGTCTCATCCTTGACATTAAATGATAGAGCACAACAATTTAAATGTTGCTGTAAAAAAAAGAGAGAAAGAGCGGAGACGGACAATGTTTTTCGACGCTCAGATCACGTGATAATAAACAGCTGCTTTATTTGAGGAGAATGGTGAGAAAAACACAAGGTTTTTGGACAAACGTGGAGCTTCCTTTCTGCATCACAGCTGTTTCTGATTGGTGGATTCGCTCATGTTTAGGAGCCGTTTGGACACTAGATGACGCTGTTGCTCCATGTTTGTGTGTGTTGAATGGCTCTTTTTTTTTACAGCTCTGTGGCTTGGCTCGAGGATGAATAGTAACCCATCGATGACAAAATGACAGATATGGTCACCCACCGCATTTTGTGGAGCAGGCCACAGAGCAGAGGCTTGCACAGCTGAATTTATTGTTATTATTATTATTATTATTATTTCATTTTGTGTTATCATTGTCATTTTTTAATCTTTTGATGCAAACTTGTATTTCTCTTTTAGCCATTTTTTAAAAAAAAACTATACAGCCTAAACAATAATTCCGTGAATTAATTATTATCATTATTATTATTATTATTTGACTTGTGAAATTGTCTTTAATTGCCACCTATGTTGTGTCCTTTGACCCTCGAATAATTGAGCTCAAATAGTATAGATAAAGCTACAACAATGTAACTGCATATTCGGTGTAATGCAGCGTCACAGTGTCTGCACATTTTTATATTATTTTATTAAATTAATTAATTTTGTTTTGTTTTTATTCCCCATGCACCAGTACAATTTACAAAATGTAAGAAGGTAAAACGCACAAATACAATGAAATAGCAGTTAATAAAGAGCCGGGAATCATATTAAATGAGATTTCTTTAATAACAGCCAGGTCAAAAAAAATATCAGTAACATCCCATCAATAAAACAAATAGCAATAATGACAACAACAAAATTATATAAACTTATATCATAACGGAGAATAAAAATAATAACTATTATTATTTTCTTATCTCGTTTTTATTATCATTATTATTATTAATAATAGTATAATTCACAACAACAATAATAATAACAATAATAATAATGTAATGTTTTTGTATAATGTATACAAATGTATATTTTTATTTTATTATATTTTTAAATAACTACTAGTTCATTTGCACAGGCAGATATTAAACGGCTATAACGTTTGCATCAGCGTTTCAAAGATATGTGCAACTGTGATTGGCAATCTGCATATTTATAGAGTGTGAAAGGTCCATAAATTCGCCCAGTGCGCCTTTCATATTTTACGATGATGCGTATAAAACGTGAGTAACCCCACAAAAACCACAGTGGCATATTTGGAGAGGGAGAGAGAGAGCCCGTGCAAGTATTGAGCTGGGAATTGTGCGCGCGCTGATTGTGGCTAAATATGCAATGTAAAATTTTATGAACTCCTCCGCTTGGGAGATTTACTGGGTATCCTCGTCGGTTTTACGGGGTCAGTAAGTGGCACGCAGTATTCATAGGTCGTGTTTACATTTGCGTGTGTCGGTGTTTTACAGCGCATGGTGCAAGTGTGTCGCTCTGCTCTTTACGCGTCTACATTACGACCAGGTTGTTTTGTCTTTAAGCTCAGAGCTTCGGCCTGAATGTGACAGCTTCAGTGTTTTTTGGTTTTTAGTGTCACAGTTTTGGTCTTCACGGCCTCCTAAATGCTATATTGAACTACTGCAGCCCATAATAGGTCAACTATTTTCGAGGAATCGCTGTATAACCTTCTATTTGGCCTGTGAGGGCAAACAGCATGCCCATAACAGCTTTATCCGTTCATAAAGGGGAAACCTCTCCTGCTTTATACACCTCATAACCTCCATGCAAAGACAACAAGCTGAACTATAAATTCAGAGAGGAGTGGAACAGCATCATGCTTCACACTCCTTATATTTTAACCACTTCCCCAAACTCCATGGATCAGTTTAGTCTTTTGTTATAAATATAACACTGATCACATTTAAAGCCTCTTGGGTTGTTGGTTATGATTAGTGTAGCTCCTCTCAAGGTGGATATATACGTAGGGCCCACGTCTGACCACGGTCGCAGGAAAGATGAAGGGGCGGGGTGGAGGGGGCGCCTGTGGTGGGGGTGGTTGGGTGGGAAGCTTCAAAAAAAGGAAAAAGAAAGAAAAGAGCAGCGTCTGTGGCTGTGCCGGTCGAGCACAAGTCAGCTTTAACCTTAACGCACATCCAAAGCACAAGCCATGAGCCGGGTCTGAGCCTGCAGAGCCTAGAAAAAAACCCCACTCACGACTGAGAGAGGAATCCGATGAGAGGAACGGCTCAGAGAGAGTGAGCTGCCGTAGATTGTCCAAAGGGGCAGCGTTTCTCCCAGTTCCGGTTTGTCTGCCTGTGTGTGCTGCGCGAGTTGGGACCCTAAACAAAAGGCTGCCATCATCCTAAAGGAGATATTCAACTGCGAGAGCCCGTCTGCTTGATGCTAACTAAACATGAGCTCTTATTTTGTTAACCCTCTTTTTTCTAAATACAAAGGCGGCGAGTCACTGGAGCCAACTTACTACGACTGCAGGTTTCCACAAAGCGTTGCCCGCAGCCACACGCTGGTTTACGGACCCGGAGCAGCCGCACCGGGCTTCCAGCACCCGTCCCATCATGTGCAGGACTTTTTCCACCACGGGACCACGGGGATCTCGAATCCAGGATACCAGCAAAACCCGTGCGCTTTGGCTTGCCACGGAGACGCAACGAAATTTTATGGATATGAAGCCCTTCCGAGGCAAACGCTTTATGGTACCCAGCAAGACGCAAGCCTAGCGCAATACCCAGACTGTAAATCGTCGAGCAGCTCTAACCCCGGAGAAGGACAAGGCCACTTAAATCAAAACTCTTCTCCCAGTCTTATGTTTCCCTGGATGAGACCCCACGGTCAGAATCGTACAATTATTTCCTATTCTTTCTGTGTTGATCGGTGCGCGCGCGCGCGTGTGTGTATACGTGCGTCAGTGTGAGTCTGCCTGTGTGTTTGTGTACGCGTGTGCTGCTCTGTAATTCCTGTGTGTGTGTGTGTGTGTACATATATGAGTGTTTCTCTAAACCATAAAACGAAATAAGAGAGTGAACATGATGGGGCACATAGAAGCTGTAGTGCAGGCTGCTGTTCCTCTGCAGCAGCAGCAGCAGCAGCAGCAGCAGCAGCAGCACATGTCCATACAGGGCTGAGCTGCTGCTGCTTTCAAAAGTGCCTTTTAAAACACTGGATTGCTGATCACAGCTCATGACACCAGCTCTTTGAAGTCAATTATCGTTCACATAAGATATTTCACAAACTCTGAAGGCACGAGGGGGAAGGATGAATAAGTCATAGTTTAAAATGTGATGCTACACCACACGCCCCAACCAGGAGCATGCAGAGTGACAGGAGGGTTAGCTGAAACACAGCGTGCCTCCGATTATCCACAATCCGGGTTTTAAGGATTTGGGGGGTAATTTGACCCACAGGCCCAATGCGGCTCAGACTCTTACAGCCATAATCATAAAGGCTTTTGTGGATATTACCTCTCCCATTCACGGATCATCATGTTCCGGCTATCAGACTACATTAACTCCACACAGGTGTAAGCTTCATTTTTATCTGCTGCTGGTATATTAACATCAGCCTGCCCCCATCTGCTGTCACTGTGAGCTTTATCCTGACTCTGTCTTTCTCTACTTTTCCTTATGTCCCCCTTTTTTTTTTACATTTTCCCACTGTGTGTGTGTGTGTGTGTGTGTGTGTGTGTGTGTGTGTGTGTGTGTGTGTGAGTTTGTGTATGTGTATGTGTTTCAGGCTTTTTAAAGCCATTTTAATATATACCATAATATAAGGAGTTCGATGCAGACATGAATACATGTAAATGGGGTTTTAAACTGATTAATAATTTAAACAGTCTTCTCATACTCACTCTTGGGTGAAGTGGGGGTAAAAGTCGTGTCAGACAGCTGATCACTCCTTCCTGCAAATGGCACACACACAAACAAAACAAAAAATATGCATATGAGAAAATAATATATTATTTAAATTTCTAATGCTATAGAAAATCCAATACACAACACACACCTTAAGGCTCCCTCACGCCTGAGAGTAAAGGTGAACGCTTCAGATGGAGATGAACGATTAGTTTTCATTCTGATGGGAAAATGTGTAATGCAGAAAATGATATTAGGATTATGAGGACTTTTTTTTTGTATGGTCGACCGTGCTGAGCTAACCTCTGGCTTTATTTCATTCAAGCCCCAGGCAGACGGAATGGGAGGCAAACCTACAGTCGCTATCAAACTCTTGAACTGGAGAAGGAGTTTCTCTTCAACCCTTACCTGACCCGTAAGAGAAGGATCGAGGTGTCCCACGCCCTGAGCCTCACCGAGCGACAGGTGAAGATCTGGTTTCAGAACAGGAGGATGAAGTGGAAAAAAGAGAACAACAAAGACAAGTTTCCGGGTCAGAGGGGAGAGGCTGAAGCCGAGGGCGAGGAGGAAGGCAACGAGGACGGTGAAGTGGAAGAGGCAGAAGAGAAAGAAGCGGAAGAGAAAGAAGAGACCAAGGAGTGATTTTATGGTCCTTTTTATGGTTATATGGCTGAAAAAAGGAAGAAAAAAGGAGAGAGAGAGGTCCCATAAACAGACGAAGAGTCACATAAGGAGGCAGAGAGCGTCAACTTTATGACCACCCTTTCATTTTGTCAAGAGGGAACAGGAATCCCGCTAATATTGTTGTCATAAATAGACAAAATTCTCCCTTCTCACAATTTTCCTAATCCATGATTCGCACTGCTATTTTTCTTTTTTCATTTTTCTCTAGATGCTACACAAGCTTGTGGCAATAAATAAATAAAAATAATTTCTTTGATAGAATTGTTGCCCTGCACAAAAAAAAAACAAGGGGTGAATTAAAACGCATGTTAGCTGGAAAGAAAAGCTTATAGCTCTTATTTTTTCATTATTATTCTACTTGTTATTTTTTTTTTATAAATTTGTTTTTAAATAATAACACCACCACCACCAACAACAACAACAACAAAATCAAATCATGACCAACGTCGACCTGTGTTGTAAATAGATGAGAGCCTACATTTAAAAAACCCACCATCATTTCAGAGTAACTTTTGCGAAACTGTCAGTGAAGTGTAGGCCTATAACTTAGTAGTTAGTGTTCAAAACATCATTGCAGCAGTTACATGGCTGTCAGTCCATGTGCAAAAACCCACACGTTTTATTATTATCCTAATTGTTACTGTAACTGTTTACTCGTTTTCATGTGAATGGCCTAGACAAAGATCGCCATTAGCTCCTCAGTCATCTTTTTTCTAGGATTACCAGGGAAATGCAATCGTTTGAAATCCTTTGATGCTACCTAAAACCTGGGGAAATTGCAATAGAGATTTCTGAATATAGAGATTTCATATGGTTTTAATTTTAAAGTTGTTCTATATCAACCTTATATTATTAAGTTATGTATGTAGCATTTACCCAATATACAATATTACACTTGTTGAAGACAATTTGTGAGTCTTGGGAAGACAATTAGCTCAAAGCCAAGCAAACATGTTAGAGATTGTACCACGGCACTACCTAAACTCAGAGCGTTGCCTTTGCAGAATTTATATTCCACACTTATGGCATCGCTCTGATTTGATTGCAAGCTATTTCCCCAACAACTAAAACTGCCTATAACGCACATTTACTGTGTATGATAATACCTGCTACAATTACAAGAAATTTTAAAGTGAGGGAATTTTTATTTTAATGTGCTGGTGATATAGCGTAGTTGTTTTTGCACTGAATATAATCTTTATGTACGTCTTGTTATATATTGATGTGAACAATATGCTCGTTTCCTGGTGTTTTCTCCTGTGAAAGACGGAATTGTGTGCCCCCCCCCAAACCACCCCACCCCACCCTTCGCCATTGTTGATGTAAAATCACGAATAAACAAGATGGCTCACAATCATTTCTGCTTTTTATTGGTATCACAGCCTCTGTTGCTCAAAGTATTCCCTTCCTCCACCCCAACACACTCGTAAAAATGAGCTGCAGACAGAAGTGAACTGAAAAGCTAAATCACAATACAGTGTAATATGTGTAGTTTCTTTCATTGTTTCACCACTGCGCTGCTTCTCTAAAAAGTCTTAGACTTTTAGTGAGACAGTTTCACATCTGAACACTCACACAGGAGTCGTTTACTCCGAGTAAACAACAGTTAGACGAGGAAATGGCTAAATACGCAGCAAAGCTGATGTTTTGATGATGCTTTAATTTTCTGCCCATATGCGCCCACGACATGTCGCGGCAGCAGGGGGTAAAGGATGCACACGACTGTCGAGGCGTCTCTTGTCTGAAGTTTGCTTCATTTAAACTTTTGCAACTTGATCCATGAAATAAACGCCAGACGTGCGTTTGCAGATGTTTCCCTTATACCGTTTTAAAGGAGGGCGGTGAATCCCTTCACAGCAGGCGCACTTTCCAAAGCCTGAGTCGTGTTTGATTCATCCTCTTAATAAAATAAAAAAAAAATCCTCTCTTCAGGGAGGACACGAGGCTCTCCTTAATGAATCTTTGGATGAGTGATGGCTGCTTGAGAGGAGATGAACAAACATCTGGCATGTTTTGTTAATAATCGGACTAAATAATGGGCAAAGCATCGGGGAGGCTTTATGTGTCCACACCACGCGAGGTGTAAGTTTTATGTTCAGACGCAAACCTGTGAAAAGCAGCGGAGTGTTGAAATCAGAGCGGATGAGAGGCCAAGTGCAGGCAACAACCTGTGTCTCATCCTCTGCTGCTGCATTTACGGTCACCGCTCATATGACCAGTCACCATAAGATATTTATTCATTTATTTATTCCACGGAGCACAACTTTCCTCAAACACGTCACATATGTAGGTCACATGGTGTATTTTTCTACGTTTGGGAAAAATAATCTTAATAAAAACCTGACCCCATTTTCTTTTCCAATACATGTAATATGAGCCATTTTTTCCCATCTTTGAAGCTGAATTTCACTCACACACTCACAGCTGCTGACCTTGTTTTTTTAATTTGAGGCCCAAACACAGCTTCCATGCACCTTTTGGTTTCATTGTCCTTCTTTAATTCTATTTTAAATTAATGTATTCTTATAGGCTATATGCTTTTCAACGAATGGAGAGTGTCGTATTTCCCTGTAGCTGGAGTCAGTGTCACGTCTCTAAATTATTCAAAGCTCCCACTGGTGCGTCCAGTCTGTCTGCTTTTTATCTGCTCATGTATTGGGCCTATTATCATTCTAACCTATTTAAACAACCTCAAATAATCTACTAGGTGTTTGTGTGTGAAACCGTGGAGGCCACAGGACCTTCACTGGAGTAGATAAGGCCTATAGCTAAGGATTCCATTTAAAAAAAAAAAGAGATAAATTGAAGATATTTCGGAAAATCGAGATCTATTTGTCATTTATAGACATAAGAAAGTTAGTGAAGAAGTTGTAGTATTTTCTCCAATTAAAGGTTTTATTTACAAACCTTAACATTGTTGTTAAAAATGAACATTGCGAATGCTAACGAATAATTCTGACTGTGGGGTTACAGGCTTTTTATTGCATTAGTTTTTTTTTTTTAATTCTGCATGCTATTCCTCTTTAATATAAGAACCTGAGAATAATACCAGTGCGTCCTGTAGGTTGGAGTCTATAGCGGATGTTCAGTTCACTGTTGTTTCCTCCTCAGTTGTGTCTTTGAATCAATTCTGTCCCAAAAGCGCATCCTTTCCTTTTCCATTGCGTCGCAAGGCTCTTCTTAGTGTCGCTCTTTGCGTGCGTGTCGTCTTTAGAAAATTCCGGATGTGTCCCCAAGTGACAGCTTTCCTGCAGAAGGGATGGGCCCAGTGTGTGTGTGCGGGGCTGTGTACTTTTACCATAGGGTTGACTTGACCAATAAACTTTAGTGGACCTGCTGTAAACTTTATTGGTGGTGTAAAGCCTCAGCTCGCATGGGTCTGCATCTTTTGTCCGTGTGTGTGTGTGGAGTGAGCTCAGTGTGGAGATCACGGCCTGCAAGGACAAGATGCACCCGCTCATCCAAGTACGTGACATGCATTTTTTTGATTATTTATTTTGTTTATCATGAGTATAATTATTTGAAATTAATTCGTGGATTCTAAGTCATTTTTCTACGAAACAGACTGACATGTTTTGCTCAGTGTGATTTAAAACTGCGTCTCCTGGCTTCGAATTAAACGATTTCCCTTCACTCCTTTTCATTTTCAGTCTTCATTCTTATGGATTTCGTTGCAGCATATTTGCAGAAGGCAAAATGATTATCTCGTGGAATCGGCGGCTCGCCTCGTTTTCCTCCATATATCTGAGATGTAAAAATTGATGTGCGTGTTTTCCAAGAGGCATCACTCTCTTTGTCGCTCGTTTGCCAAAACTTGTTAAAAGTCTGAAGCAGATTTACAGTGTGGATGACATGTTTTTTTTCTTGTCATAAACTTTGATGGCTGATGTGTTGTCTTGGTCTTGGCTGTAACTGCAGGCTCCAGTTCCGCCTCATACCTGCTCTTCTGGTTCTTAAAAAAAAAAAAAAAATGTATATATATATAGACCGTTTTTGACAAAGGTGTGAAATCTAACATCATTTTGAAATATTCTGTTTTCACTTGGAACATTTCTTTGATGTGAATGTGTGCGGCAGTCAAACCTGACATCTGATAACTGTGATACAATCTGTCCTATAAGAACCAGACAGTGAGACTGAGGCCCTGCATGGAGGCAAAGTCAGTCTGATTCAAGTTTAATCTCTCTCTCTCTCTTTCTCTTCCGGCCTCCCCTCCTTCTCCTCCTCCTCACTGACCCTCTTTTATTTCCCATTTCCCGTTGGCTTGGGTGCAGTCAGGCTACATGATGGCAAACAGCCCGTCTATTACGAGACCTGTCATATTTTTGTTTTTGATTTTATTTGAAACATGTGGTGCAATTTCAGCGTCTCCATATCGTGTGGCCAATTTTTGTTTTTCGTGACATCGGGGAGAAAAATAGAAAAGGGAAAGATGGGTGCAAACATTCCTGGTTGTTAAAGGGAGAAATTTACAGCTGAGTAATAAAAGTTTACGACTGAATCCTTTCTGCGATTGGCTGCATCGAGCCACGTGGCACACACTCTATGAACATGAACTTTATGCTGTTGTCTATTCTCTAGTCCTTCCCTTGTATCAGCAGCATACCAAAAAGCTGGGGCGTAGAAACGTCTTATTTTGGGCTTAAATCTCACATGAGAAAACCACTGCATTGCTTTTCTGGCGCTGCTTTCGTGTGATATTCATCCGATCTCCGACTTCCTGACAGAGGGATCTCCGGGACAGTCGCCGCCTCTACCATCCGCTGCCTGCGTCTGTCCTCCCCCCGGAGGCAATAAAGCCGCGACTGGGTAGGAAGAAAAAAGGAGCAATGACGGCTGCTAGAAAAAGGACTTTCCCTGGTAAACAGACGCTCTGCTTCCATAAGCTCCCACATCGCCGCGGCGTGAACACAGGCAGCAGCACACGGAGATGTGCGCCCTACTGATATTTCCCTGTCGCCATCGTGACCCCTCAGCTGGACCACAGACTACGGACTACTCTCCTGAGGTAAGACTACACATTTACACTGTATGTCCCTTTTTGTCGCTGCTTTCTCTGCTGTGCTTGGGAACCAGCCGCTGATTTCTGTGTTGAAATGATGTGTGTGTGTGTGTGATGCAGCGTGTGTGTGTGAGATCATGAGAGAAGGCGGAGGCGTCCTTTCTGTGGAGCTGTGTGACCTGACCTGTAGCCTTGGCAGGCTCCTGGTGCTCACTGTACCTCTGTGGTTTTGGTGTAGTTTTGATTTCCCCCACTTGCAGCGAGTACTAATGGCCGCCTTAACCCGCATTAGCAGAGCGGTGTGGAGATGCTGGGCCACTCTGTTGTAATGAATTGCCTTCTGATAGTAAACTTTCTCATCACTCATAGGCCCTTCTGACCAACCAGTGACAAATGACGCTGTGCGCTGACTGATCTGCTCCAATTAGCCCTCATGTCTTGTTCCCGTGCTTGTTGTCACTTGCTGTTTTCCAATCTGTGCCAAGACACTCGCTAACATTAATATGCACACCCACACACGCGCATGCGTGTCTACCTGCACGCACAAACCGCGTCTACCTGCACTGTGTACACACTGACATGCACAGCTCCCAGCAGTGCCCCCTAGCGACCTGAAGCGCAGCCTGTGGAGGTGGGTGGGTGTTGAGGCTTGTTGTTTATGGCTGCTGGCTTTCTACTGCGGATGTCAGCTGACCCGCTTGATACATTGTGCTGCCAGCGAGCAACAGCACGAGCTGACACGTAGGAGTGTTTTCGGCGACTCTGATTTGTTGTTGTCACTTTGGAGAAGAGAGAGATTTGTTTGTCTCATTGTTTTTGTCTCTGATGTAATGAGATGCGAGGATGTGCAGCTGCGAGACAGACGCTGCTCTGTGACACAATCACTGACGACAATGTGGGAAGCGTGCGTGTGATTTTTATTTAACACCATCAGCAAAGTGTACAAATAATCACCAAATAATCACAATGGCCATTGAGTGGACAGACCTCCGCGAATTGACGTTAAACTAAGATTAAATGCACGTGGAAGGTGCCAAGGTGTCAAATAAAGTTAAATGATCGAATGGAATGGCAACATTTAACCTGAGAAATATGTACATGAATTTAATCAGCATGGGAAACCGGAGCCACCAGTGTGTGTGTGTGTGTGTGTGTGTGAGAGAGAGAGCGCATGTGTGTGTGTGTGTGTGTGTGTCTTTGTGGAACAAGGAACAAAGAAAATATATTCAGGATGATGCAGGGCCAGCATTGCATTTCAAAACAAAGTGATATATATCGAGAGCACCTCGTGTGTGTTTGTGTGTGTGTGTGTGTGTGTGTACACACACACATGTCTGTAGTAGAATGTGAGGACTTTTTTTCCCATTCAAACACACCATCTTTTGGAAGATACGTGTAGTTAGAAGAAGTGTGCTCTCTCTGCTTTGCGCTAGTGAATATACACACATGCACATGCACAGACACACATGTGTTGTTCGGGTTGCACACTGGTGTCACGTGCCTCTGTGTCCTGCGGGAGCTCCACAGCCCCGCGTCTCAATCTTGTAAAAGCCCAGTTATTGCAGCAGCCTTTAAAGTCTCATAACCTACTGTCACATACATTGTTTGCTTCTTCTCCCTTATGAAACATTGTTGTTGCAATGGATCGTGTCCACTGCTGCTGCTGCTGCCCAATGTCTGCAGAGAGAGGGAGAGAGAGAGCGAGACCGAGTCCATTTAATGCATGCCATTTGGGTAGTTTGGTAAATTTAGGTTCCAAATAAGAGTCGAAAACCACAGTGAATTGTTTTTTACCCTGCAGTGTTTTTTAAAAGCAGAGACGAGACTCCCATAAAAGCCCATTGAAATCGTGAATCTGTCCTCATCACCACATTTAAAACCTCACTCACTAATCCCGACAGCACAGAGAATTTTGCCTACTAATGGTCATAATTTATGATGTGTGGATCAACATGCGCTCATTGGGCAACAGCTTCCTGAGTGCTTAACGAGCATAAGTCGAACACTTCCGGACATTAATTGGACGGCCAGCGATGGTAAAGTGCCTATAGAGGGCTTTACATTGTTAGTATGTGAATTACTCCTTATTAGTGAGGTTAGAGGCGGGGGAGAGTTAAAAGCATCACGGGCGGACCAGACTTCGCCTTCCTTGCTGTGTTTTTAATCATGGCTGATAATGTCGAAATTTTACACGTCCCATAGAACTAATACTGAGTGATGTTGTGATGCTGATGTGCATTTGTAGCCTGTGTGACTGCAAAAGACAAGCGAGACACACTGAATCTGCTGCTGCTGCTGCTGCTGCTGGGCCCCGCTCTGCTGCAGAGGAACAGGCTGCTGCACTCAGGCCTTCAGAAAGCGTACATTTGAATTTTATAATAATATGACGGCATTTAATAATTATAACAATAATTTAAACACAATTATAACACAAATTAATTATGCTTCATTTCAAAATCATAAATTAAGATGACTTGCAGCATAGCTCGTTGCCACATTCATTTTCAATTCATTATTTTCGTCTTGGACCATCGCGGTTCTGTCCTTTACGTACTCTTCCAATGTCTCTGTCCTGGAGACGTTGACCAAACGGTTTGTTTCCCTCCTGCGTCAAAAGCCGCGCATGTGATTTGCCTCACGGGCCGCAATAAAACACTAAAACACGGGGGAAAGAATGACCTTTCTAATTCTGCACACTAGCACAAGCTCTGCTGCTGCATTCCAACCTCTCCAGTCCACACATTGGCTTTACTGTTCAGCCTTTATTTACAACCTGCTGGACTTTATGGAGCGGCGTGTTTCTTCGGGGGGAGAAAGCAGGGAGAGTTGTGAATGACAATTAGCCTGTGGGATAATATGCGTTTTGGAAGCAAAATAATACATTTATGAAATTATACATTTTGGACGCATATATTTTTTTCATGTACTCAGTAGAATGCAGGGTGTTTTTTTTTGATGAACTAAAAGCTTTTACAAAATCCTCTACATATGGTGTTCTGAAAAAAAGTACATCACCACACACTAAATATATAGATAATATACCACGTGCGCATATGTATTTGTATTTTTTGAGTTTTAATATACATTTTAAACACTAATTCACTTTTTAATTTGCTGTCATTTTTTGACATTTGTCCCCTCTGTGTGTGGAAAATACGTTTCTATAAAAAATAAATAAGTGACTGTGCGTCATCCGTTTTTAGTTTGGTTAATATCAGAGTGGAGATGAAAAAATAATAATCCCAGGACAGCAGCAGAGTTTCACTCCAGATTCCAACTTTTGCGCTTTATTTGCCTGTACTGTGTGCGACGCGGAAGTCACATATGGCCACGAATAAGCTAAAGGGAAACTTTTATTGCACCAGCCACTTCCTTCTCTTTGTTCTTGTCTCTTTTATGGGCTATTCAGGATCCCAAACAGCAGACCAAACACTGCTGCACATTTAGGTCTGCGAGTATTCAGCCTATTGAAGAAATCAATGAGGTGGACCAATGGGGCTGCTGTGACCACAACGACTGCGTCTGAACAGACATTTTCAATAACTGTATCGATTATTTCATTGGTTTCCATTATGGCCTTTTCCGAAAAGACTATGTGAATTTTATTGTTACAAATTAGTGTGTGCAGTGTAGTTTTCATTCAATTTTCAGCGCGTCATATTTTTTGAAAAATAAAATATTGTAGTGGCGTAAAACACACTCACAACATCTGTAAAAAAGTTATTTAATTATTAAAGAAAAGTAGAAAAGTGAGCGAGAGAGGCGCTGCCTTGTCATGTAGTAAATGTAGATCTTTACGCACCAAGCTGCAGTACGTCACTCCTGCCTGCTTAACTTTATTCCCAAAAACGCTTTAAAAGTAATTTTCAAACCCATCATTGTTTTGCTGGGATAATTATCAGTTCCCCTTTCCTCTGTGTGTGTGAGATAGAAGAATGTGTGAGTGTATAATCACATCAGGAAAAATAAGTGCAACATCTGTATAAGCATTTTCAACACGTTGCGTTTTTCCTTAACTGCAATTAAATTGTGTGCGTACAAATATCAGAGGTAGAGTCTTTGAGTTTAAAAGAGTTTAAAAGACTGTACCTGAGAGTCATGAGCTCACAGTGAACACAGCTGATTTGATCTGAGGAGGATTTGGTCTGGACAGTCGCATAAAGATTTTTCAAGAGAGTGTGGCAGAAATAATTTCCTCAGACGCAGTTGTTTCTGTCGACTGGACTTATACACGCTTTTCCACATGCTGTGCAGTGCTTTCCTTTCTGAGCTGGGAGTCTGCTGCTGCTGCTGTTGCTGCTGTTGCTGTTGCTGCTGCTGCTGCTGCTGTTGCAGCATGGCTTTGCTGCAGAGATAGTTGTTGGTGAGCTGGGGAACGTCACTTGTTTTATTGCCCTCACTGAAGAGAGACCATAAACGCATTCTTACTACCTACATACACCCTCCCCCCTTCAGTTCACTGCAAATGCATGGAAATTGCTCACATGCCAGATAATTCATACACAATGGAAACATTAACAGTATGCTGGAAACTCGTCGATACACGGCCGAGATAAACAACACATGCCAATATTCATTTTGTTCCTCATACAAAAGGCTGGCCGCGTCCTGCGGGATGACAACATGTAGACGAGATAGTAGATCACTGCAGCAGTGGAATTAAGTGAGGTTTTTTTGGCACACACACACACACACACACACACACACACACACACACACACACACACACACATACACACACACACACACAAAGTAAAAAAAACAAAAAACAAAAAAAAAACTCAATATCACAGATGATGTTTGGTGTTATAGCTCAGTAAGTAAATGAAATCCCCAAATGGCCCTTTAAGACACGAGTTGGTGTGTATTTATCTGCCTTCCTTTGACTGTGATTACTGCACTGAATGACGTTGGCCACGGTCTGCATCATATACTTCCTGCATAAACACCTCATCTCTCAAACTTCGAATCCAAAATGTCTCAAATAGCCAAGCTGCACAGTGTGTCACTCCAAATCTACGCTGTGTTTATCGGCATTTAGCAGTAATGTTCAAGCTCTGAGCTAAAAGCTACAGTTTCTCCTCAACTCCTGCCTCTCAATTGGTGGAGAATGGTCAGCTGACGTTGTCATATTGTCTCTCACCGAGCCAAGCCTCGGCTATAACACTCGGGTTTGTGCGTCTTAAGCGGAGATTGGAAATTAATAATATTGAATCCTCAAAGTAGCCCACGTCCACGCGGAGAGGCAGAAAGTCAAGGAAAAAAGAAGGAGAGCTGGGAGAAAGGTGTGGTTGCATTGACAGAGACGGGAAGGAGATTTACTCAGGAGGAGATTGTAAAGAGACCGATAAAGAAGTGGGGAGAGTTGGAGAGAGGGTTACACGCAAGGTATGAATTCTTATTTCGCAAACCCGTCGCTCTCCTGCCATTTATCCGGTGGTCAAGATGTTTTGCCTAACGTTCCCCTGAACTCCACCACCTATGACACAGTCAGACATTTTTCGTCGTACGGTGCCGCTGTGACCCAGAATCGGATATATACACCTTTCTACTCTCCTCAAGACAATGTCGTCTTTGGCTCGGGTCGGGCTCAGTACGAGTATGGATCAAACGTGTTCCTCCAGGACAAGGACGTGCTGCCCAGCTGCAGGCAAACAAACATGGGACTCAGTACACAAAGCCACATTGCTCAAGAGTACAGTTTGGATCAAGGAAGAGCAGGAGCGCAGGAGCAGAAAGGCAACGTCCCGATCTACCCGTGGATGACGCGAATGAACTCACACAGCGGTGAGTTTTACTACGACAAATAAATTAAGCGAATGGGTCAGTTTTACGATATGTCTTACCAAGAGAGTAAGTTACTTTTTATGAGCCCATAAAACATTACTGTATTCCCCCGACTTGTAGATGGGCCTTTGCATGTGCAAACAAACAGCTTTCATTTTAAGAATGATATAGTAGCAATAATCAGTAGCGTGAGACTGAGAGGATACAACATGATGCATCGCTTATTTTTAGATAATCAAGTAAAGATGCCCTTTGAGAGAGGATACGTTTTACAGCTAAAGTGGGTTTAGAATACTGTGACGAGACGAAACTTAACGCTCAGGTCGAATCTCAGACAGAAGGTTTTGATGTCCAAAAATGTCCAAAAGTGTGTGGAAAAAATAAACAAGTGACTTTACTTTGCATCTCAGCAGGAGTCGGGTACGGGACAGACAGACGCAGAGGACGTCAGATTTACTCTCGCTACCAAACACTTGAGCTGGAGAAGGAGTTTCACTTCAACCGCTACTTGACCCGGCGCAGACGCATCGAAATCGCCAATGCGCTTTGTTTAACAGAGCGCCAGATCAAAATCTGGTTCCAGAACCGACGCATGAAATGGAAGAAGGAGAGCAACCTGACCTCCACGGTGACTGGAAGTGAACAGACAGGAGGGACGCCAGAGGAGGAACGCAATGGCGCAACAGAGGAAGCGAAGGATGACGATGAGGAGAAGAAGAAAGAGTAGTTTGAAAGGAAAAGAAGTGGAGAGAAAAAACACCTTAATGACCATTAAAACCCAACATAACTACCTAAAAAAAACCATACATGGACTTGAGAGCAGCTTCACTGCATGATGGCTTCCCCGCCGCTCTCGCACTCACATCTTGCGATGGAGTGTTTGAGCCTTAGAAATCAAACCATTTCAGCCACAGTTTGGCCCCAGTGACATTTGGAGCTCCGATTTTTTTATTGCAACGTCACACTTGTATTGTAATTATAATAATAATAATAATAATGACGACGATGTGGATGGTGATGATGAAAAACCTAAGTATTAATTTGTGTGTTATTTCCCTTCCACACCCTTGAAAATACGTGTATTTATGCCCCCCACACCCCATCAATCACTGTGAACTATTTGATCACCTTACAAAATACAATGTTGAACACGACTTAAGTCTGAACTCAGTGTTGTACATGAACATTCCACGGAAAGAAAGAAAGAAAGAAAGGAAGCAAGAAAGAAACAAAGAAAGAAAGAAAGAAAGAAAGGAGCGAGCGGACACTTCATTTGTCCACAGTACAGTGTAGTACTTGAAAAGTGTTCTGCATCAAAGTGAAAGTTGCACGAACTGTTAAAATATCTACACACACACACACAACTGAAATGCCTGTATATAATCCAGTTACCAGTATATTATGTAAATCCTGTGAGGACGTCTGTGCATTTAATCCGCTTAATAGACCCTGCGTTACATACACTTTGGATCATTTGACTCAGTATGTGGATTTCAATGTGAGATAGAGATTTGTACACTCCGGTTTGGGAGTTACAACGTTCATGTTTTGTCATAATTGTGTATCATGGAATAAAAACATTTGTAAAACTTTCATTTTGTGCTTGTTTCCGTGTTTTGTTGGCGACAGAACTACAGTAACTCCTCCTGCACTTTGATACACAGACAGTATAAATGAAGGCCGATGAAAATAAGCACCAAACTCAGTGTGTGGTCTGATTGCACAATTTAATTATACGAGGAGACGAAAGGGAAACAAACAGGAGGGAGACGTAGTTTTTAAACACATTCTTGTCTATAAAGCATTAATTATTAGACGTCTTGATTGACAGTAGAAACACTGATATGAGCTATTATACAAAACCGCTTTGATATTAGGACAGTATCGTAACTACGATGTTCCAATATGAGTTTACGCGACTGACGTGCGAAGTATGTTTTTGTGCTGTGCTGCGTCAGCACATTAAAATACACAAATAATATGTATTTATATATTAATAATTATTATTTTATTATTTATTATTAATAATATTAATAAATGGTACTGGCGGCGGACTCGGGGTGCGTTGGGGGCAGAGAGTTCTGGCCGGTGCTGACCGTCCTGCCCCATACCAGACACCAGATGACGCTCTTGTCTTACTGTCCTGCCCTTTTTGCGCTAAGGATCCCTGCCTGGTCCTGAGCAACCACCAGCTCAAAGTTTACCGGACACGTTTCTCCTATTCATCAATATCCCCATTGAGTATCAAAGCCAATTTATGACTGGCCAACATGTGCACGTGATCCCATACAAATACACCATATTTGGGCAGCGCACACGTCGGATCAAGAATAAAAAAAAGATAGCAAAGCCTACTCCACCTATAAATCGTGGATTATTTTTTTAAGGCAGGCAGCTCCGAATTTTGCAAAAGCGGCTCTAAAGAAGAGCAATGATCAACAAAAACAAGGAAATAACCGCAACACAGCACACCCCGCAGCCCTGTCTTGTTTAAAAAAAAAGTATCGCTGGCTTGGTTCAACATGAGCTCGTATGTTGACAGCTCCAATTTCAGGCAAACAAGCGAGACAACTTCTCCTAACAGTATGTTTAATTTCGATCTATCTGGGCGCGCGTCCAGCCGCTTTGAGGATGTGAATGTGAACGGGATATTCACTTGTCCCGTCCCCACGACCTCTGTTGAACAGGAGGGGATGAAAACTAGCCTGCGTGGCAGTGCGGATACTCCTCTGCCGTCAGGACCACAGATAACTATGGTCTCCAGTAGCTCGTCCATGGACGCAAGCGGGCTCAGCTACAGCGGCAGCGCGCTGCTGGGGCGCGGGGCGGACATAGACCCGGAGAGGAGCGCGAAATCCGGCGGCACCATGAGCCAGGAGGGCGACAGGAACGCGGAGAACACGCAAACGGTGAAACGAAACGCAAACGCGAACCAGCGTCAGGACAGTGAGGCGAGACCACAGATTTATCCATGGATGACAAAACTGCACATGAGCCACGGTAAAGTTTGCCTATTTCCTAAAGTGCGACTAAGATGCTTTCTCTGATTCACTCTTAGCGCTGCGACACTTCTTTTCGCCCGCTCCACTTTCCCTCTTGAGTTTTATAGGCCAAACGCAGGAAATAATAAAAACTCGCGGTCATAAATTTTATGACAAAGGCATCCATTGCTCGTAAACCTGCTCTGTTACGGTGAAGAGGTGATCTGCGCGGTGATTTATGGTTGTATAATTGGATAAGAGAACAAAAATGTGATGTGAAATAATATTACAAATTCAAGCTCCGTGTGTTAGTTTTGTATTCTACCTCGCTTTGTTTATAGTTTTTAGTGAAGCTGTGTGTTTTACATCATCACACAGTCTTTCTCTCTTTCTGTGTGTGTGTGAGAGACGCTTTAGCCTTCAATTGAACTCTGGGAAACACCAATGCCCTGACCCAATCGTGAACTTTTCACCTCCAAAGATCTGAATAGGGCTGCTCCTTCTCATGCTTTTCTGCTGCTTGATTATTTAGGCTGCAGATGGACAGTGAGCACAGACAAAAAAAAAAAGAAAAAAAAAGAAAAAAAGAAGATTCCACACTCCTCCTGTTTCTGTGTTTCTCCACATGCAAACATCCCGGAGCAAACAGCAGGAATGTTGAAAAATATTAGAGTCAAACAGCAAAGGCCTGTTGCTTTCCTCAGCGCGCCTGCATGTTCAGCAGCCAGTCTATAAATAGGAGAAATATTATCTGGAAAACATCACTTTCCATTTTCTAATCCCACTTCATCTGTTTTTCCTCCCATGTCATTAAACTCCTGTGCAGCCGTACAGGCCGCAGTGTTGGCAATGAGGCCAACACACTATTAGAGTTCGTCTCGTTTTACATATTACAACGAGATACGGTTTCTGTTTTATATGTTTTAATGTGGAATGATGCCTGCCCCCCCCCTCCTTTAAAACCGAGCATATTTATTGGATCTAGTTAACCATCCTTATCAGCCGCACATAAATTTTTATTACACGAATCCACAGTAAGTAATATCAGGTTAAATTAGGTTATATAAAGATATTTGATCTTTTAAACGAGGGTGAACGGGAGCATAAATTATCATTTTTCTGCTTGTAATGCGTGTTTTTATGTTCAATCAAGCCCTATATATATATATGTATAGGGTATATATATATATATATATATATATATATATATATATACATACATATATATATTAATAATAGTAATATCTTTAACATACTGTTATTATATATATTTTTTTCCACAACTCTAATGCTGGTGAACGCTAACTTATTTTAATACCACTTCAGAATCGGAGGGTAAGCGGTCCAGGACCAGTTACACCCGCTACCAGACTCTGGAGCTGGAGAAAGAGTTTCACTTCAACCGCTACCTGAGCCGCCGCAGGCGCATAGAGATCGCCCACACCCTGTGTCTAAACGAGAGGCAGATCAAAATCTGGTTCCAGAACAGGCGAATGAAGTGGAAGAAGGACTCAAAGATCAAAGTGAAGGAGTAGAGGAAGTGTTGGAGTAAACGGGGGTGCATGCTGCACGTTTTCAGCGCCACACTGCACAGTGCTGGAGTGCCGCCTGACCTCCGGATGAACTGCTAGGAGCAATGACATCATGACACCGCCCTGTGTGCTTTATCACCAATTATGTGTCACTTGCTGCAGTTTGGGACCTAATGTATTGAATATCACTCACTTTGATCAATCGGTTTACATTTCTAAATTAATTTGGTGCCCATGCGATGATAACCTCACTTGACTGCACGAAGTGGACATGAGGTTGAGAGAAGTTGCTGCTGCTGCTGCTGCTGCTGCTGCATGGTCCTTCACGCTGCAAGGCTCTGGTCTGCAGTGGCTGCACAACTATATACTAATAACCCATGGTTTATTTCACTTAGGACACGAGAGGTGCAGGCTGGGGGATGCATGCATCATTTCCAACTGTACATCCCCATCATATGATTAAAAAACTAATCAAAAACCTGAAATGAAGGCAAAATTAATACTGACTGCTCTGGGAGAAATCGTAATGATTAAAGGAGATGTTTCCCATAAGTCCTCGCCAGTAAAAGCTACTTCATTAACCCTAATATTTTCTCTCTAACATGTTGAAGTGCAACCCTTGGTTGGATGTGTGGTTTTCGTTTCTTCTCCATGTTGTCTGTCATCTCTCTGTGAATTTTTGAAATCGTTCTGTAATAATTCAGCGACTGTATGTGATGATATTTGTGATGTGCAATGAAGCGATTTCTCTCCTCCTTTGTAAACGTCAGGTGTCTGGTTTACCCAAGGCCGAGAACAACTCATATAGGTGCTCGTTTGTTGATTGTAACCAATAAACTATCATCATTAAAACGTGGGAAAAAATGTTTTCCTATTGTCAAACAAAAGCACATTTCTGTTATTATTTTTCTCCCCTGATTGTAAAGGTTAATGCTAGAATTACACACATTTTTGTGTCTTTAAAATAATTCTGTCTGCTGAATTAAACTGCTACGAATTGGTACAGTTTTTTTCTTATTAATACGCTTTGCTTCTGTTTCGTGTCTTTAAATTTGTCTCGGGAATCCACAGAAGTGCACTGACTGACAAACGCGCTCTGAAGTTTAAGGCCCCCCATAAAACTTTATTGCCCCTTTTCCACCACAGCACCACATCCAGACTACGCTTCCTGTTTTGTCAGGGAAGGAAGACACACACTCACACACACACACACTCACATACATATTGTAGCCGGTGACAACACTCGCACACAACACAACATGGATGCAAAACTCTGGTTTCCTGTGGCCGCACTCTGATATTACGCGCCACCATTGTTGAGGCCATATGGCCACTTTATGACGTCGCCCTGCTCTTAAATCCTGGCATCATTACACTGTAGTTAAAACAACACCGTCTGCTCGTATAATGGACATAAAACCGTAGCAGTTGCTGTGAATCTGTGCTCAGCACCAGCAGTGGCAGCTTTCACTATAGAAGCAGTCGTGTGACGCAGTCTAGCCCAAGGTTGTGAGGCAATTTCTCTCTCTCTACAGCAACTGCTTCAAGAAAAAAGAAAAATCAACTCACCTCTCATACTAATAGCTTCCTATTCAACTTCCTTGACGGTTATGAGAACCGGTCATCGCTGCGTCCACTTTCTCTGCGCCCTGTTAGGCCTAACATATACGTGGACAATGTATTGAATCCCCCTTTTCTATGTCTTTCTTTTAGGGTATTTTAAAGTTTACAAGGTTACATATGCCAATTGCCCCAAGCAGGGCCTGTGAATGGTGCATGGGAAGCACGTGGTGTCATTTAAGTGGGTTTTATGGCCTGGAAGAGCTGACAAACCTTCGATATATACACATCATATATAATCTTAACTGTCCGGAATCGCAGCTGCTGGCTTCCCCTTATCTGAGGAAGAAAGGGCTTTGTGGCAGTGAGGATGCAGTACCTTTCTCCGGACTGTGTAGTCGGCTGTTGCGAGGGACTGAGAGCTGCTGCAGTAAGTTGCCTTTATAACTTTGCATACAGGCCCGCGACTGTGCGCTTATTTCAGCGTTTAATATTGTTGTTTACATTTATATCACTGTGACGTTCAATGCATGATTTTCAAACGGGTGTAACTGCGAAATTAATGGCAAAACGTTGTTTTTTAAATGTGCGTGTTTTACTGATTGTTTATCAGTTGTGTTTTTGGAAAAAAAACAACAAAAAACGATAAAATGTTAGGTTTAATACACTTGATGCTGCGTGTTAAGCCCATGCACCGGAAACGAGGTGGTGTGAGAAAAAGTGGTCACAGGTTGTTGTGATGAGACTTGTTTTTACGCATCACTATCCTCATGTTTACACCACGTTTTAATCCAATTATATTACATTTAAAGATGCACGATTCTCGGTCTAAACGTTGACGTTTTATCTTGACACTGTGTTGTGCGTCCATGTTAGTGAGCGAAAAATATTTATATTTGATAAAAAAAATAAAAAATGACGTGAGGGAAATTTTACAAAGTCGGACTTCATATACCACACCCTCTCTCTCTCTCCACTGTCTCTACTCACTCATGTACTCACTCTATTTTACTTGTCCACACACTTGTATGTGAAAGAGAAAGTTTTCATTCATTCATTTTAAAAGGGTTGTTTGTGTAATTTAGTGACCTGTGGATTTATTTGGAAACAGTTAAATATAGAATGGAAACGTTAAACGCTGTTAAAGAGTCAAATGTTTGTATAGAAATATCAGTAAAATACAAATAATCCTAATAAAAATGCTTCACCTCATTAATTTTCTTTAATTAACACAAGATCGTGTTTGCTCTCCTCATGTTATTTAAAGGTCATGTCCTCCAGACTAAGACATACATGCATGTCTTATGATCCACTTTAACTGGGACATTGTCCAAATTGAAACCTTAATAAGCGACTGTTAATTAATATTGTATAAATACTATAATATAATTACTTGCAGTGTTTAGTATAGTTTTTTGGTTTCCATGAACACTTCCCTTGCAGCGTGCGTTTTGCTTGTTATTCCACGTTGCAGGAGCAAAATCAGTTGAGAGGCTAATGAGACAATGGGATCATCACATCGTTTATTTGCCCATTTGTCTTCAAATTCAGCTCAGTTTAGGAGAAAAATACCCGGTCTTCTTCATCATTGTGTGGAACTACACATGGCTGGTTTTGATATGATGTTGATATTGTGTGAGTTTGGCTCAGCTGACACTGACAGTGATGCAGCAGCATGGTTTATAATACAGGAATTAAAGAATGACTGGAATGGAAACGTTGTTTTATTTATTTTAATTCATTTCTTGTCCAGATTGTGACATTTCCAGACTGCAGACTCGGTGACGAGCACTAACTGCATTTCTGTGTCACTGTGTGATGTCACTCACTCTGTGGTGCACGAGCCTGTGTGCATTTTTAACATTTCGTCGGGATTACACAGATTATTTACAGATTACTGTGTGTGCATAGGTTGTGATTTCGGGTGTGTAAAATGATCAGTGATGCACTTTCAATAGGGGGCACTGTGTAACACAATCCCATGTGTGGACTGTGGGGGGGCAACGTGTCCAAGCCATGTCTCAATTCGAGGTCTTTTCTTTCCACGACCTATTTTTGATTTATTTTGCATAATATGTGAGCTATTCCACTGTTTAAATGTTGCCAGATGAAGGGAATCCTTCTGATAGGCCGCAACAGAAAATGAAACCATGCAAAAATATGTAATAGTGCTTTTATTGTAAAAAAAACAACGTGTGATATGGCATGTTAATTATAGTCCAAATTATTTATTTTGCCACTGGATCTTTTTGGAGAAACTTTGAATCTAATATCTTTGAAATAAAGATGAATAAAAAAAGGTGATGTTCAAACAATCTAATGTCGCTGCAGAAAGAGTGAAAGAGTCTAAACATCCGTTTTCACTGCCACGTTCTGTGCTCGTGCATCCCTTTCTTTGACCTGTGGCGCTGACACCGTCATCATTCAACCCGCCGAGGTCATTTCCGGGTGAGCGCAGACTTCCCTTTGTCTGAGCCCAAATAAGAACCATAAAATGCCATTACGTCGTTTTCAAACGCGGCCAGAATTTATTTACAATGTGAAGACAAAGTCGTGACATTTTTTTTTTAATTCAGCGGTCACCATATTTCAATCGAAGTCCAGGGATTTCTATTCTTGGAACATTTGCCCAAGGAAATACTCGAAATACTTGTCAATGCTGCTTTATTGTCTGAAAATGACCCGTCCTCGGTCCCAGATCTGCATGTGTCCACTTTGTTTTTCATGAACAGTGTCCCTTCAATTATAGGAGACAGCAGAGATCAGAGACAGACAGAGGGACACAGTGAAGGGACATTTTTAACACAGCAACACCGTTTTCTTTGAAAGATTACCTGCTGAAAACATGACAAAAATAGGGTTTCTTTGCATAATATACAGTGTGTGAACGACCCTTTGATTATTATCCATTTTCTTTGTGCTTATGTTTTCATTTCGTTAATTGTATTATTGCATTATTATTTCATAGTACATAAACGCTCAGACCATGTATTTTCCATTTTAAGAAAATAATTCTGATTCACATGACTTCGCAAATATTAATAATTAATTAATAATTTTGTGGATAATTAAATGGACGTAAAAACACATATAATCCAGAATTTGGCTCTATTTATTAAGATCTGAAATTCCTCATTTGCCAAAAACAATAATATACAATTAAAATACCTGTATGTTTTTGGGTCATTCCCGATTTAATTTATGTTTCTTCTTTTTTTTTTTCCAGACAGTTCATCGTGTCACACTGGGTTGGATCTGGGCTGGATTTATCAGTAAGTGTCCACCTCCACACGTCCAGACAGGAGATTATGAGTCCACATTGTTGTTTGGATTTAGGCTCACACCAACCATACAGATGTTGACATGGTTGACAGTGTTCAAGTGAGAGTCACAATATTACATCTGTTAATTTGTTTAAAAAAATCAAAGCAGACTACTGTCTTTGTACAGTTGTCTAGTTAAGGGCAAGAAAAGTTGCAGCTCGACTCTAATGAACCACAATCGCTGTAATGAACTGCAAACCCGACCAATGGTTTCTGTGGGGGCATCTGCACTTTCTACAACCATCTCTGCTCCCTGGCTGCTTTTTTTAGAGGGTATTCACATCTAACTAGTCTCCAGTCTGTGCGCACTTCATTAAAACTTTTTTATTTTAACTGGACGATCCGGCCTAACGTTATTGCACCTGGGGAGGGCGAACGTATTAAGGCTATCAGGTTAAGGGTTTGATTAAAAGCGCATCGTAACCATTTTCATCAGGGACAGGAATATTGCTGCACTGTCAGGTGCTGCTGGTCCACCAAATTAAAAACAGCCACGCGTGGACAGAACAACCGCGCCTGCATAGTTTGGTACAGATTTATTTTGCTTACATATATGTACATGTGTGAACACGCTTGTACCGCTGTTATTTTGCAGGGGGGGAAGAAGGAGGAGGAGGGGGTGAGAGAGCTTTACCTATTTCTCAAATGAACAAATGAAACATCAAATTAGTCTGCCTGAGGGCCTCATTTTTTCTACTTCTGCATTATAACTAGTTATTGAACTAGGTGCAAGATCTGAAAGCCATTTGTGGGGAGAAAGAATTCATTGCTGTCTCTCCATCAATAATCCGTGGCAGTGAACTATTGGAACCAGTCAAACGCGAGGGGTGAAACGCGGGTCACGCTGTCTAACTAATATTAAAATGCGTCCGCCAGAGCGCGTGGGGCGAGAGGGAGTATGAGCAGCTCGTGCACACTGACTGGGTGCACAACAAACATCATATATTCAGATGAGCATATGTGTATATGACAGGCCGTGGTGGGTTTTGTTTTAGCACCGTGCTCCTGTTAGTTCACTGCTCCTTGTGTTAGGATGCTTTGTTCTTCGATTTTGAAAAAAAAAAGAAGGCAAAAAAAATCTATTGGAGTGCAACGAGGAGAAATATGTGGATTGAGATATATTCTGACAGTGTCTGAAGTCCCGCGTGCACCTCTCCACTGTAATCAATGCCATTGATTCACAATCTGAGCATGTTTGCTGTTTTTAATAACCCCCGGAACAGGTCACATGTCTGATATTTCATTTTTCATCCGAGGCTTTTCTCATTAGCTTCCAGAGTGGCAGGAAGAAAGGTTACCGAGCGGTCAGTATGGTAATGGCGAGCAGAAGAAATGGCGAGGAACAATAGAAACTTATTTTTCATCTGCGCTGTCACGCCGTCCCTTTGTATGCACCGTGTTTGTGACCGAATATTCATATAGAAGCCACCTCAAAGGCAGAGGGTGAATGTTGAGAAAAGAGACCCTCTTGTTCTCTGCACACGACTTGTGTGTGTGTTTTGGGGGAAAGAGGAGGGGGGGGTGTCTATATATTTGTTGGAAATAAATACTAAACAATGCATCACGTAATGTGTATAATCACAATAAGATCAGAGCAGAATTTATTTGTGAATGAGAGAAATCCTGACACCTTTTATACGCACGTTTTGTTCATCTATTTCAGCCTCTTTTTTGGGGTTGGTTTTCATGCCACTCGTCCCACATGCACATGCTGATCCACTTGCTCTGATCCTGGCCTGGAAAACGTCTGCAGCTTGTGACCTAAACCAAGTTAGTTGTCTATATGTACCCTGTAGAACCGAATTTGTGTGCAGTAACAACAATCGCAAATACGTATCTACAGGAATACATGGGCAACTGAAATACCACGACAACCACGATCCTTTTGTTCCTGCTCCCCCCTGCACACGTCTCTCTCGCTCTCTCTGCATTTCCCCCTGCTACACACACACACACACAAACATCGGTAATATAGTATGCAGACAACCACCCGTGCAATTACATTGTCACAGAATACATGCAGCCACAGACTGAGTCGGCGTAGGCCACAGAGAGGAAACCCATGTGTGCAGTCTGCGGCTTCTTCTGTGTCAGACCCTGTAAAACACGTTAGGAACCAGGGGTCGTTTAAAAGTGACTGATTTACGGGTTTTATTGCTCTATAAAACGCCTCTAACATCCTCGCTAGAGGTAATAGAAATGTCGGCGCGCATTCTGTACAAACAGCAGTGCCAGAAACTATGCTATTCACCTGTTTTTAAAACCCATATTATGTAATTGTCACTGTGAAAATAGACACACCCCCTAACTTGCAATGTGCGGCTGCTGCTGCTGCTACTGCTGGACGATTATTGTGACTGTTCTTAAGTTAATACGGATCTTTACAATCCTACAACTGCATAAGGACTTTATGTTTCTATGAAAGATGAGTGATATGAAGTCTTAATGTTTCTGTTTCGCTGCTACAGAGTTAACTTCTCTCTCTTTGACCAAAGCTAGGAATGAAGAACATAGAGCACATGCCAAATGAATACATTAATACTTTACAAACAATAGTCAGGATCAGCATATAATATTTGGAGGCTTCTGATTTTTTTTTTCGCTCTAAAGTGCCTGTAGTTTTGCTCATGTTTTCTAAACGTCATTTACACAAATGAGTTTATTTCTGCACATCTGTATGAGTTTGATCATAGATGCCCTTTAGAGGTGTCTCTCTTATCTGTTGTGACAGTCCACAGGCAGATTGTGATAAGTTTCTTCACTACTTTCATTTTTCATGTGCTTTTGTTTGGGCTGTAACAAAGCACAAAAGCACAAAAGCACGTCTTCCAAGTAAAATATGAGGATTTTGACAACTGTAAACAGTCTGGACCCCAATGTTTAGTCTGAAAAGCTTTGATTGTGTTAGAAAAATACAAACACTGGTTTGGTTTGACTGAGTTTATTTATTTCATTATTTCTCTCTATGCACAAGCATAGACATGGAGTCTTCTTTGGCAGGACTGTGTAACTCAGTGTTGAGGGTGGACAGCTGCTTCAAAATGCAACACAGAAACCAGCCCTGTAACTTCACAGTGACACAGTCCTGGCCCACTGCAGTTCAGTCAGCAGATGATAATGTGCTGCTGCTCTCTGCTATGTGACACCATGATGGTGCGGCTCTGCCCGGTTGTCAGATTAGTGACACCACAGTGGTGGTGCTGTTCTGTGGCTGTGGCTTGATGTCACGTCGGTGGCTCGGTGTTAGCCTGGTCTGTTGGCAGGAGCTCTTCTTGTTTGGTGTGTGACATCAGCTGCTCTGTGTTGTCTCTCTGTGAGTTCTCCACTGTTTTGGTTGGCAACGTCACAGAGCTCATATATTACCGAGCACATGTAGGAGGGTTTTCATGTGATTTAGTTGCATCTCTCTGAATTAGAGAAGTTCAATTCATGGTTTCCTTTTTACCATTTATGATGACCATCATTTTTGTTATCAAATGTTTATTATTTTAGAAAATCAAGAAGCCAGAGCAGGTCTTTGAATGACAAAGAGTGTCAATAATATGTTATTATGTTATTATATGTTATACATTTATGTACACATACATGTTCACACTGACACTTACAGATGAAGACCATCATGTTTATTTGAGTCCTTATCTGTTCATTGTCTTTGCTGTGCATCTTTTAGAATAAGTGGCATTTTAGTTTAAGATGTGTACAAATCAATATCATTCCATCTTTTACACATGTTTTTCAAACATGTACAAATGTCTTTTTTATGCATATGTGACATTCAAAACAGCTTTTAAAATAAATAAACATTCACTTTAACTTGAGCTTTTATTTGTGCCCTTGTCAGTTAACCTTTTAAACAATATATATATGTGCATATATATATATATATATGTATATATACATGTAGACCCCTTTGCTGAAAGAATATAGAACAACTAAACAAATCAAAGGTCTCATAATTAAATTTCCAGTTTTTATTTTTTGCAGTCTGACTCTTCCTGATCACCTCTCGTGGACGTAATAAATGATCAGGCCTATTTTCAGAAATCAACCACACCTCCAGAGCCTCTCACAACTCCAGTCCTATTTAGTAACACAGTAAAACCTATTAAATAACAGAGCTGCAATCCTGTTAGGGACAGAAACTTGCAGAAGTGATGCAGCTCTCATTGTTAAGTGTATGAATGAAGCGTAATGTGTTCCACAGCCGAGGCACTGCTGCTGGTAAAGACTGCACCTTCATTAATTAGTAGATAACCTTTATATAAAGCGTGCAGCTAACAAAATGATTGGTTTGCTATTGTTGTACCTTATCCTTGGCGAATCACCTATTGTCCCCTTTGAATAATTGAGACTAGCACATCTTGCCTGTTTTTATTTTTTCCTTGGTCAGCAACTAGCTACTAGTTTTGTCCCCAAGATCAATTGCTTTGGTAACACAACCAGAGAGAGGGGGTGTGAGAGAGAGCGAGCGAGAGAGAGAGAGGAAAGGGAGAGAGAGGGAGAGGGAAAGGGAGAGAGAGAGAGGTTGGTACCCACAATGGCGACTGTAGGTATGCTAAATACCTCTGGTTCCTTATCCGGGAACTACCTCTTCCTCTGCTATTGGGCCATTGAGTCACGTGGTAAAAGTAACTTTACAGGGCTGCTCGCAAGTAGGAGGGCTTTATGGAGCAGAAAAACGACAAAGCTAGAAAAATTATTTTCCACTCCAGAAATTAATGATCATGAGCTCGTATTTGATGGAGTCTAACTACATTGATCCGAAATTTCCTCCATGCGAGGAATATTCGCAAAATAACTACATCCCCGAGCACAGTCCAGAATATTACAGCCGCGCAAGGGACCCTGGCTACCAGCATCACCACCAGGAGTTATATCCTCCGCGGGCGAGCTACCAAGAGCGCCAGTATAACTGTGCAAGCATCCCCGAACCTGACACGCCACGGGGACATGGAATATCCCACTCTGCGCACCTGCTGACAGGGAAAGGGCAGCCTGCTTCATGTGAAACCCCACAGTTGTCCATGTCCCCCGCCACCCCACCGGCCGCAGCCTCCGCCTGCAACCAAGCCACCCCGGAGCATCCAAACAGCACAGCCTCCTCCAAACAGCCCGTGGTCTACCCGTGGATGAAGAAAATTCACGTCAGCACTGGTAGGCAACTTGTGTGTTTATGTTCCCTGCACTCCTCTCTCCCTTTCCCTCCCTTTATCAGTCCCTCTGACTCCCCTCTCGTTGCCAGCCCCTGCTCCGATAGCAGGGAAGCCTTTGAAATGGCACAATTGAGGCGGATTTACGACTCGGCATTGGTAATTACACCCACCATAAATTTTATAGCCGAGGTATACTCAGGGCAGCCGTATCACCATGTGGCTTCTGCTGTTATGTATTGCGCGATAGAGAGGGAGAGAGAGGGGGAGAAAGGAATAAGACAAAAAAATTGAGTTTTGTAATCTTTCATTAATAATTTAGCCCCATAGTTGGATGTGAGTGTCCTCTCATTACAGCAGCGATGTCTTAAACTTCCCATTAAAATTCCTCAAACAGACAAACATTCATATCCAATAAATCTTTCCAGCCATATCTCAGTTGAGGCCATTCTTGTTGTTTACCCCTCCTTTCCTCCCTTCTCTGTCTCCCTTTCTCTCCACTTCTCCCTCTTTCCAGTGAACTCTGGTTACAATGGGACGGAGCCCAAGCGGTCTAGGACAGCATACACCCGGCAGCAGGTCTTAGAATTGGAGAAGGAATTCCACTATAACCGGTATTTGACTCGGCGGAGGCGCATCGAGATTGCACACACCCTGGTTCTCTCCGAGCGACAGATTAAAATCTGGTTTCAGAACCGCAGGATGAAATGGAAAAAGGACCACAGGCTGCCGAACACCAAAGTGAGATCCACCTCCTCCTCCTCCGGGTCCAACACAGGCACAGCAGCCGGCGCTGTTGCCGCTTCCTCGGCCACCACCACTGGGGCCCCCGACGAACTCTCCGGAGCACAGCATGGCGAGGATATTACCAGGTTATAAAAACCAACAACCACTATTGTGGCTAGAAAAAAGAACTGGTTATTTATAGAACAATTATATATTTTGTTTTCGTAGCTATCTTGTGCGGTTTCCTTTAAGTCCAAAGTTATATAAAATGCATGTTATATAGCATGGATTACTGCGAATACCGATGAATTATTTTTACGTGACACAGGGTTTAATTTATTTAAAGCTCAATTAAAATGATGTTTTTTATTAAAAAAATGTTTTGAATGAAGGAAAAAAAAGTAGAAAAAAAATATACATTTTATCAAAAATGATATTGTGGGCCATTCTTTTTTGCCCTGCTGCCCAAGGTGAAATGCACAATCTATTTATTTCAAGCAACACTGGAAGGAAATCAATATAATAATAGTTATTTTTGGTATATAAAAAAGCTGGAACACACCATTGATCTTGAACTTGTATGTTTAGGATGATAACAATGTGTGAATTACCTCGTGTATTTCAGAAACAGGATTTTTGGTTTACAGTTTAGTTTCGTGGTGTTGATGTTGTGTTTAGACCGTTAACAAGCAGATTATTGTGAAATGCAATAAACGGAGTTTAGTGTTCTTGTGCTAATCATATTGGTCAATAAAACAGTGAGTGTCTACTAGTTTTATATACGTTTGACCGAGCTTCATTTTAGGGCAAAATGAGGATTTATAATTATTATTATTATTGTTTGGACATGAAGGGGAGATTTTTTTTTTTCCTGGAAACAGATCTGAGGATATTTGGACATTTCACGAGGGGAAACAGGGATCACTGTGTTTTTCAAACTGTGTTTATCAACCATGCAGCTCGATTTTGCATTTTTTGAATTAGCAATGTGTACAGGCTGTGTGTGTGTGAGAGAGAGCGTGTGTGTGTGTGTGTGTGTGTATGTGAGAGAGAGAGTGTGTGTGTGTGTGTGTGTGTGTGTGAGAGAGAGAGTCAGACTGAAAGCCTCACTCATAATGGACTGAAGTTGTTTCTAAAATTTGAAAATGGAATAGTTTGCGCTGTACATTATGTGCAACCTCATCAGTCTGAAGGGCATTCAATTAAAGCTCCAGACGAGCCACTGAGGCCCACTCCAGTCCACTCCACTTCAGTCCAGTCCAGTCCAAAGCCACACTGCACTGACTCTGCCACGACTGAAGCCCTCTGCTTCCTTCGACTTGAAAACAAAGCTGCATGCGGTTAATTTAGAGGACATTTGCAATGTGTTAGGTTGATTCTAGGTTGTTGTGAATATTCTGACTCATTTTGTAACCTCTCTCTATATATCTCTCTCTATATATAAGTAGTTTCCCTGCTTTTTTTCTATAATCCAGTGCGCCATGCGACTGAGTTTTCAAATGTAAACATTTAAAAAATAAATAAATAAATAAATAAAATAAAGTCGTGAATTGCGCATAGATTCAATCTAAAGCGTCATGTGGTCTTCGTTAAAAAAAAAAGCCCCAGCACAGGTGAGGATGTAAACTGCAGCTGACCTTTGTTAGTCTGCCAGGCTGTGGAGTTTTACCCTCCCTGTCTGTGAGAAGCGATGCTCATGTTTTCTTCTGTCTTCACTCTTTGACTTTTGCTTGTGTAAACATTTTTGCCACATTTACATGACTCCCCTTCTTCTCTCCCCTTCTCTCCCCCTCCTGTGAGCATTTGCCTCCAGAGTGTGCAGCAGCTCGCGAGAATGCACATATCTACAGTTTTCTTTTTCTTTTTTTTTTTTAAGACAGCGCTAAAACGCGTCTCCCTGCAACGTCATCGTGTGTTTTTCATCTGGCACGAGGATCAACAACATAACAGGACTGTTTACACTGTTTACTCCTGCAGGAGTCACAACAACTCACTGGCTAAGGATGAAATGTGATGAGGGTTTTATTTTGTCAAGCAGATGCATTGTATTTTCTTTCTTTTTTTCTTTTTTCTTTTTGTTGGGATGGAGCTTTGTGGCAGGATTTCAGTTTAAACATGACTGAAACCCAAAGACGCGCACGAATTTGATAGATTATTGAAATTGTGACATGAATAGGGCCTTATAAAATGCCTAACGTAGTGGGGGGCAAAGGGGCACAAAAGGAAGAGGTATTCTCCATCATCAATCTTTCCAGCACAGAGCTTTGTGTGATGTTCTGCAAAAACAGCTACAGCCACAACAACAGTCTGTTTTGATCCAACCAAATATTACTCAGAAATGCCGCATCCTTCATACCCACTGTCTTACTTTACCGTGAAAGTGGAACTGGACTATTAAAGAAAAGAGCCATTTTAAGCGGACCTCAGTGGGTAAAAATCTGCTCTTTTTTGGACGTGGCCTTTGGGAAAACGCAGTAGAATGGCGGAGAGACGGCGCTGAAAAATGAATCCAGAAGCCTTTATGTTGCTGGACAGATTAGAGAAATTAATGTTCTCGCCACAGTCGCAGCATCCCTCCAGCTCCCCTTTTTCTCGGCCCTGTCGCCTCCATGTCGCGAGGCTGAAAAGGTACTTTATTGAAGTTTGGGGGCGAAGTGGGAGAAGGCCGAGTTCACCTCGAGGACACATTTTCTGTCCCATTAGGCTCATTTCAGTCTGGATAGCCGACCTCTCCAACCCTGTGACCCACCACATGCTCTGTATGTTGTGCGCACTCGCTGCTCCTTCATGGTCGCGGTTTGCTTGGTGGATATTTTGTTGTTGTTCGTTTTGATGGGCTGACTGTGTTGTCACATAGACGCAGGCCAGTGGTGAACTGCTGCACAGATAATACAAGACTCAAGAATAAAAAGAAATCAAATATGTCGACAATTTCCTTTTTAAACCGAGATGGCAAAGATGTGTGGAGGGAATGCTTTAACAGAGCAGAAGTTATACACATGGTTGCAATATTCTCAGTGAATGACGAGTATGAATCTGATTTTCCGAGTCTGTCTAGGGAAACTAGAAATATTGGCAGACGCATTTTTACAGGGAGGAAAGAAAACAAAACTCCGAAAAAACCCAGGAGGTAGTAAAAATAGTTCTGTGACTCCTGAGTGACTTAAGAGAGCAACTAGTCTCGGGTCAGCACTTGCATTCAAAACTGAGCTGCCAATTCTATCCAGGTGTGGCTGACAGTACTGGGGCAGCTGGTCACTGCAGTGATTAGTTTATGGACAGGGACCTTCAAGCTTGTGGTCGCACAAACCTTGAAAACTTTCTGCAGAGACTCCAACACCACGTTATTTATTTTTATCCAGGATGCTAATTTTCCCCAGGAGGAGACAGGAATTAACCAGTATAGAAATTCACCAGATAAATTGAGATTTAACCTGTGATCATGACAAAAACACAGAATGTTGACAGCCCCTGAGATACTGCCTCGCTGATCCATCACTGTTGTTTTGTATGTTTTGGAAAATCTTCAGACTCGGTGTTCATGTTGCAAAACAACCTCGGATTTATAATGATAGTCTTACTTTTGATGCAACAAGTCTGCTCTTCCTTCTGTGGCCTGGGGCAGGAATATTCAGCATTGATGGAGAAATATTAGACATCATGTCCTCCAACATAAACTGCTGGCACTGAAAGCCAAACAACTAATCCTAGTGTCTGTCATGTGTATGTAATAATTCATTCTCCTCCTCCTCCTCCTCGTGTGTCCGCGGTTTCAGGTGTAGCTCGGATTACACTGTGATCATTGAGGGGAATGTCCCTTTTGTTGCTTTTTGACACTTGTAATTGAGGATTTGTGTACAGTGGAAATACATGACGCGTAATTTACACAGATTTCCTTTCTTGACTTTTCGTTGACGTGAGAACACAACACTGATGGATTTATTATGGGACTAGACAAAATGTGTGGTTTAAAAAACATGTGCTATTTAACTGTGTGGCTTTTAAGCGCAAAAACAAACTTTGTAAACTTCCTGCTCTCACATCATCTAAACCGGCGAATCAATCATTAAATCTATAAACTTTAACTTACCTGACAGAAGATCAACATGAATGAAAAAACAAACACACACATCATCCGTCAACACTGGCTTCACTGTGTTAAATAAATAAGTTATTGATGATTTTAATGTTCGCCCATGTCTTGGAGCAGCGTTTTGCTCGGAGCTGGATGATCAGCAGCAGCAGCAGCAGCAGCTCTGAGAGTCAGACTGTGTTGTTGACATGAACGCCACCGGTTTGCAGGAATGTCGCGTGTTTAATGCGTGTGAGGTTGAGTGTTTAAATTCCTCAGCACTTACTCAGCTCTAACTGGTTTCTTCTCTGACTTGACACTGTTGAATCACACATGATTTTCAGCTCACATTGCACCGCTGCAGGCTGCCGGTGATTTACGAGCACCTCAGGCGAGGAGTCTCTCTCTCTCTCTCCCCCTCTCTCTCTGTGTTCCTCACTCTCTCTCAGATGTACAAACTTTACACAAACAGTCGTGGCGATGTTTGAAACACAAATGATCAGCTGTTTTGATGGTGCCGCGTGCTTTATGACCTGCGTTTATTGTCTTTACACCGGATAAAGTGCAAGGTTGTTTTATTTTTTTTCCTTTCCCCTCACTCGTCTCAGGTGAGTGTCTCCTTCAGCCACTTAAGTTTGTAATGGAAGGTCCGGGCCCGGTGTATTGTTATGGTGCAGTGTGTTTAAACGGCAGTCATGGCAGCTGCATAAAGGCTGCGAGTTGAAACGGGGGTCACGCTGCTATTTTCCAGGGACAGAGTGACTCTCTCGCATTGACCAGCAGTGGGTGTGTCATAAATCCGTAAATCTTTCTCTCCCGTTCATTCAAGGGAGCAGATGCACCATGTCTCTTCTGTGTGTGTGTGTGTGTGTTAGCTGTGAAGTGATTTACATAAAACTAGATTTTTAAACTCTATCAGACACAGTGGCGTGCACAGATATTTAAACTGTAAAAAAGTAAAAAAAACAAACAAAAAGGGCACCCCCCCCATGATTATTAATAAAATAATGTTTCAGTGGCACAACTTATCCTTACTTACACATACTTCATGTTTAATAGGCCTACTTTTAAATCACAACTCTGATGCATTTTTATTAGAAGAAAAAATACATATAAATGTCTTTCAGAATGGACCCTTACATGACATCTTCAATAATCATCTAATCACTATTTACTATGTAAAACATTGTTTATCTGAAGTAATTTGGTTTCATTTTGTAGTTGCACATTTGCACATCTGTGTTAAGTTTTAAAAACCAAAGCCATTTAAACTGGTTTACCTGTTTAATTGCGATACAATGCAACTCTTAGAGCTGAAACAATTACTTGATGAATCGATTATTAATCTATTAAGAAATTAATCGTCAACTATTTTGATAATCAATTAATCGGTTTGAAGCGTTTTCCATGATTACAACAAGATTTCTGATTGTTTCAGCTTCTTCATTGTGAATATTTTTCTTTGCTCCATATAACAAATTAATCATTAAAACTCAATTATTTTGGTTTATGGACAAAACATGACATTGTAGAACATTGTAATTCCCAGGTCTAAGAAACACTAAAAGATAAAAATTACATTTCTTAATGTTTTCTGAAATTTTATGGACCAAGCAGTTACTCGATTAATCATGAAAATAATCGACAGGTTAATCGATCATGAAAATAATCACTAGTTGCAGCTCAAGCAACGTTGTTATCAGTTTTCACTGTAATTCATTTTGCAGTTCATAAGACGCTCTGTTACAAAATAGAAATACAAAACATACAGATACAGGTGAGTCATAAAGTACACACACACACACACACACACAACAGTCTGGACAGTGATAGTGTGCATAATAATGGTTTGATATTGTTTAACCCTTCACTGATTCTGGTTCAGTAGCAGGATAATTTAATTTTTCAATTTATTCTGTTTAAATGTGGTGATTCTGAATCGTCTGTTAGGGGGTCAAAGTTGGTATTCAAGTTGAGTAAAACCACACATCAGCAGTGTTTCATTTTGAATACAAAAGTGCAAATTAATACTATATAAATATAAATATATAGTATTTTACTACTAGTCTGGCACTGGTTTGATGTAAATTGATGTAAATTGCACAACTATAATCAATTTAATGTATGGTTTTACCTTGTATCAATAATAGTCAGTAGCACAAGCTACTCATGGGAAAGGGGGGCCCCAAATCAAACTCTAGTTACGGCCCCAGAAAGGTTTGGGCCGGCACTGCTTAAAAAGATAAACTGTCACTGCTGCAAATTAAAAAAAAAAAAAAAACAAGATGACAGTGTGGATGTATAAAATAAATCAACACTCTCATGTCCCACCATGGTCTTCAGCATCACATGACGCAGGGAATGATGGCCAGTAAAAGTCGTCGCATGGCCTTGCGTGAGGAACATTTCACGAGTCTATTTGCTGCATCGTTGAGGACCTTCGAAATTACTCTCATTTGCCTGCATTCAAGGTGTCACCGGGGGCCCAGTCACTGGACTGAGTTATGATGATGTTATTCACTTTTCATTAGCCAAAATGATCTGAATATGCGTCGCCGAGACTATAGACAGACAATTATGTGTAGGTTAAGTGAAAATGCTCCTTTCATTTGATTTGCTCTCTGAAAATGATCCTCGCATGGATCTGCTGGACACCAGTTGCATTTCGCCATAAACGTGAGAGCAGCAGCTGCTGCAGCTGCAGCATCAGGGTCTGAGCTGTTAGGTTACATTTAAATACAGCTGACTGACTGTCATACACTGATAGAATAATAGAATGTAATATGTTTCCAGTCACTGCATATTCATAATGTGTAACGAAGTTGGATGGAATTTAAAAAAACATCTTTAATACATTTTAAAGATATCAAAATCCAAAAAAGCCCCAAAAGTGTTAACAGGCTGTCAAACATGTAACATATACAACTGAAACCATCCTCAAATTCACTGACAAGGCTTTAAATTACAGCCGTTTACATCATTAACGTTTTTATTTCAAATCTTAACAACGGAGGAACATGCTAAATTAGATGTTGAAGAGCTGGTGTACAAGTTCTCACACCCTGTAGGCTATAACACTTTTCACAGAACATGAATGTTCTGCTGCAGCACTTAATTATTCCATTAAATTATATTTCTCCTGAATAGAAAGGGGGGTGGAACATAAAATGTACCAGATTTTGGATTTTCTGGCTGCACTTCATTGGCTCTAGGGTGCAGGATTTATTCTCGTGAGCACTCTCTTCTCCACTGACGGGTCAGGATTTACTGTGGACTGTGGGGGAAACAACAGGCCCAAATTAATGCACATGCTTATGCAAAAGTCAGGGCTTGTTTTTTTTTTCTGTTTTTTTTTTTTTTGGGGGGGTGGGGATTGACAATGTGTGTCTTTTCCTCACTTATGAAGAGCAGTCTGCAAACTCCAGTCCTTTCATTTCACTCTGCATTGTTTACAGCAATATAGGGCACCGGGCCCATAAATCTTCCCCTTGCTCTGCCAAGACAGCGCCATTTGTATGCACCGTTTTAACCGACAGCATCCTCTGCCCATTAACGTCTCCTCTCCAGCTCTGCCTCAGTCTCCTCTTATCTGCTCTGCTCTGTCCTTTGGAAATACATTAACTGATCCGTGCTTTCACTGAGCTCTGTGAGAGGAGATAGTTTATATATTTTTTTTTGGGGGGGGGATAGTATAAAAAAAAATATGAAGAGAATTCGTGTTGCACGGTTTCTCAACCTGGGTGCAAATATTGCCCCTTCCCCCTTTGTTTTTCCCCCTGCCGGTGAGATTATTGGTAGGAAAAATAAAAGTTTATCGACAATTTCCTTGGTTGTTTGTGTCAGCAGGCGAGAGAGCGCAGAAGGTAAGGAGGAATTGTAAAAGGGTTGACACCCAGAGCGACCGGCGCGCTTTTGTGCAAGAGAGAAAAATGATTTATTGCCACTGAGGCGGTTCAACCAGAGTTCACGGAGAATTGTGGTGGAGGCGCGGAGGAGCTAAATTATGGTCTTGCTGAGCCAGTATATCATAGATTCTATCTCCAATTCAGAGAGTGTGTTCAAGGGTGTGAGGTAAGGAAAACAAAACGAATTTAATTACTTTCAGCCATTTCACTGCAGCCTGATGCTTGCCGCCCAATTCACCTGTTTATAACAATAATAACAAGAAGGATGGGCGCAGGCTCACGTCATTATGATTCAATTCCTATTTATTTCACTCCGCACATTCTGTGCGTCTCTAGTGACTGGAGATGTAGAGTCAGTTTAATGGACAGGCTGGAGCTGGCTTCAGTCATTACCTCGTGTTCATTCTCTGATTAAAATTAAAATTTTAATCAAGAGAATTACAATAAAACTAATTACCAAAAAGCCATCTTATAAATGTAACTGTATTATGTGCATTTTATATCAATGAACTGTTCGAACGTAAAATAATATATGAAGCCTGCGTTAGAGGAAAATCATAGGACGTGGCTGCGAGGTTCAGGTGAAAGCTCAGTTCTGGTGTCAGCAGCAGCAGCAGCAGCAGCAGCAGCAGCAGCAGCAGGGGTGAAACGGAAAAAAGGGGGAAGGCTCTTCTCCTTCCAAGCTCTTGCAACCCTGAGTGCATAATCCATCACCTCTGAGAGACATTTAAAGAGGGTTTTCTCGACAGCTTTGTTGTAGTGAAACACGAGAAAGAACTTAAATCTAAAGCCTGGTTCAACTGATGGAAACAGGCACGAGATATGCAAACACCACAGCATCCACGCAGTCGTTTTCATAATGGAAGATGCTTTTGGTTGAATGATTTAGAAAATGTCAAGGCTTCAATCTTTCCGTTCATCATCTACACCATTATACCACTATATTAATGTTTTCTCCGTGAAGCTCAGCTATAAAGGCCACAATGGATTCAGCTTTGTATTGTGATCATTTAAAATGAAGTTGCAATAATTTATTTTGTTCATATCTATATATCCAGCAATGTTTCGTGTGCAACCCGCAAACATGCGCACACAGGGAAGCTGCACTGAACATGTCCCCCTCCTCTTTGTCCATGCAGCCGATGTTTTACCATGAAACGTGGGCAGGGTTGTGCAGAGTATTACCTCCACACAGCCACACTCTCAATGACACTTGATACTGTACAGTGATGCCTGATTAATGCAAATTCGTTGAATCGTCTGATAGGAAAAAAATCTCTAATGATTGCCTCCTTTGTCTTTGTGTGGCAATGACTGTCAAAGCCTTTGTTTGACCACTCCCAGTGAATCCTATTAAAGCTGCACTTCCACTCCGACAGTTATACGCATATGCTGCTATTTAAAGGAAAAGCCCGCCGATTTTTTTTTTTTTTAATCATCATCATTATTATTGTTATTATAATTATGTTTAAACGAGCTGTTAAATCATTTGCACGTTGTTCAAAAATAATCGGTTGTTTTTAAAGCAGGCGACGTGTTATGGCACAACACGAATACACGAACAACTTTTTATATTTGCAAATTGTATTTAACCGGGTAAAAAAAAAAAAAATACCCAACATATATTTGGCATTTTACATCTGGAAAGCTCGAGCCAAATAATGAACTGCGGTCGATTTGTTGTAATGATCCGCTGTGTTTGATTCCAGCTCAGAGACGCAGTAAAGCAGACTGCAGCTCCCAGCGTCGCCTCCTCATTAAATAAAAAACAAACTAAAAACTACTAACAAAAAAAGGAGAGGGTGTGCAGACGCGAACAGCAGCAGCTCCGTATAATAAACGCGTCCTGGCAAAAGATTTACAATATTACCAGAAATCAACGTTTCCGATGAGACGTTCCTCACCTCACATGTAATCTCTGTTTGTCTGTCCCCCCTCTCCTCCTCCTCCCTGCCATCTCCCCTCTCCCCTCTCTGTCTCCGCACTATAAACACTTCTCCTTCCTTCTCATTGATTACACAGGTGTTGGCATCTATTCATATTCCGTTATGTGATTTTTTTTGTCAATCCCCACAGGCACAGAAAGGCAGACTGCTCTTTGAAATGTTGTCTGAAGAAACACCGAGGAAGCTTCTTCGTGCTCGCCAGTGGATTACTTTGCAACTCCAGAGCTCAGTCATTGGAGGACGGCCACACGTGACACTGGCACCCTTCTGGTAAATATGATTCAAATATTCCACATGGTTCCTCCAAGTGCTCTTCCCTCTATGGCTTTATACAGTCAGGTTAATTGTGATCGGTTATTAGACAGACACAAATCCTGCCTTTACTGCCATTGAGGGATTTCTGCAGTTTTATTTGAGACACTTTGATGAGCTGGGTCCATGGACCCCCAACAGTCTGCCCTCCCACTGCAGCTGCATGGCAACAGTTTTGCTATGAGCTCTGGACAAGTGCCAAACCTATGTCCGGGATACAATGGAGGAGGCCAAGATGCAGAATTTAATCAGCAAAACATGACCTCCTCTGCTCATGTCAGTTCCAGGTTGAGCCCAGATGAACAGTTTGAGAGGCCACTGGAGCCTCTGGTTCACTGCCATGCCAAGGGTAAGCTGGACATCAAGAGCAGGAGCTGCAGTCTACTCACCATCTGCCACTCTGGAGTTATTTTTCCCTGGATGAATTCACGGACAACTGACTCTGAACAATCTGGTAACTCTGGCTTTATTTATTACGGACTAATCTTTTACTTCATAAAGCTATAAACCGGGTGTGCAAAACATTGTTGACTGATGGGGGTGAATCCATAAAATCCACATTCTGTGAGTTTATGGAATATATTGTGCATGCAGCATGTATGGTCTAAGTCAAACTTTTTGATGCATGACAACACTGAATAATAACCACTCCACACTCAGCAACAGCATCACACATTATTGACTCATTATACGTGTAAGTGTCCTCTGCACTGAATGTGAAGGGTGGTTAAATGATCCTGGAGTGTATATGTATGTATATATACAGTATATATATGTATTTGTGTGTATACTGTATATATATATAGGTAAATGTTGCAGCACAGTTCATCTCATGCCTGTGTCATACTCACAGTTGTTTGTTTTTTCACCCTTTCAGGCAAAGTAGGAACAGAGCTGCTTCAGTTAGAAAGCTGCTCAAAAGCGTTTGAGCATTTTCTTCTGATTGTATACATCTCAGTCAGCAAAGAGCACTTCATATTCTGTGGTTTCAGTCATTTTATGAAAGCAGTTTATCAAGTATTCTGTACGGTATGTACAAAGTGAGTAAGTTAAGTGTGTTCTGGAGATGAAACACTGGCAGGAATGGGAAATAATCTTAAACATACAAAGATCTAAATTCTTTCTTTTGCGTTGTTTGCTAATCTTGCGTCTTATCATTCACATTAACATATAAATAATATGTAAACATCGCTAGATGCTACAAACACGCGGGTAACAAGGGAGCCATGAGTCTTGCAGTCTGCAGGAGTGTTGTTAAGTAGTGCCGTTTGCTCTCTGAGGTCACTCTAGGCCTTATTAAGTAGCCATTAACCCCTGTGCGTTACATTGATATGAACAGGGGCCTGTTCTTGCTGATATACATGTCAAATGGAATCTCTAATGGTGGTTATTTTCAGTGGTAGTCCCAAGGTACCCTTTAAGTGACTGAGATGGGGATTTGACAGGTCTGCTTCCGTGTGTAGCTGTGATTAATGTGGCCTGTCAGGAAGCCGTAGTGGCGTCAGATGTTTCCCCCAGACTATTTCTTCGGGAGGTAACTTTCCCTGAACACATGACACTGTAGACAGCCAGTCTTGTATAGTGTCTCAAGCATGAGTGAATACGCGGGAAGAGCTCCGGGCCCTCCTTGGTCTCAAGTTGATTTGCTGAGGATTAACATGGGCCTCTGAGTCCTTGGTGATGTGGAAGTTATATGTCTCGGGACAGTCTTGTCAGATATATGGCACCTGCTCTTATCACGCTCTCTTTTCCATATGTGCTTTCTTTCACATTAGTGAGCGGTGGTGGTGGTGGTGGTGGTGTGCCAGGCGGTCGACATGGCAAAGGGGCGAGGAGAGAGAGAACAGCTTTCACCAGCAGCCAGCTGCTGGAGCTGGAGAAGGAGTTCCACTTCAGCCCTTACCTGCGTCGCCCTCGGAGGCTGGAGATGGCCGCCGGGCTGCAGCTCACTGACCGCCAGGTCAAGATCTGGTTTCAGAACCGCAGGATGAGGTACAAGAAGGAGCACAAGTATGGACAGGTATTAGATGTGTCACAGCAGTCCCCCTGCCACTCCTCCAGCTCCAGCTCGTGCACAGATCACCCGAGGTTCCCTGCAGGTGGATGTGTTGCCAGAACCTCCTCCTCATCAGATCTGCACTTCATGGATTGTTCTCCTATGTCCTCCTCTGTTTTTAGTCACAGCAGCAGTGGTCAGTCTACTCACCCTGCAGACCTGACCCAACTCAGTTGTATATATTCGTCTGTTACTACTGGGTCACAGTCCTCCTGTATGGCCATAAACAGTTTTCCTAATGCTGGCATTTCTAACTGGCCCTAGGGCCCCATGATGTCTGTCCCTTTAGTGCTCATCACAGTCTCAATGTTACATCCACTCTCACTTAGTGATGAATGACTGAAGGATGTCTGGTTCACATTGCAGCACTAAAATCCACTCTACACTCCCTTCATGAAGTATTTAAATTACACTCTAAGAACATGTCAAATGGCAAAGTGACTGCTTCAGCCTTTGCTGCTCACATTGCATGTACATCAATTAAAAATACTGTTTTTTTGGGGAAGCTACAATTGTGTTGTGTTTTTCATGTTTAATGCATGCAGGACTATGGATGAGTTCTTAATTCCCTCTGTAAGCAGATAGTGGCTAAATGGTTGTCATACTTTGTTATCGTCACATTAGGCCTCTTTGTATTATTTATGTACTGTAAATAGCAGGTCATTTGTGTAAAAACACATTTTAACTGTGAAATGGACAAAATAATGTTCATATTGAATGATTTTCTATTTTTGTTAAAGCCATTAAATGATGTGGCAAGTTTTTGATACTGTTTTTGATTAATTAAGGTGTCACATACTGTACATGCTTAATAAATGCATTTGGGAAAAACGGTAGTTCTTGTGCAATGTTTACCCTGTTCAGCCCTGATAACAGCATCTATTTCTTTCCCCAGCAATACTTCATTATTAAGAAATCCTTGGATGAGGTCCCAAATGGAAGAAACGAGAAAGATTGTGTAATTACATTAAGTCATGCTTTAGATTCATTGAAAACTCTACAGTATTGTGCATTCAAGTTGCACAGTGTTGCCACATAAGCCGCTCCCTCGCTCCTGCCTCCAAGTTCGCCACCATTAATCACAGAGACAAGGCAGTCTTTCCAGTACTCCAACCACAAGCTCTGAACCCAGTGGGCACCATGACAAGATCTCCTGCCTCCTCCTTCCCAACCCCTGCCTTTTCAATAGCCAAATTGTAGGGCTGCAAGTCGGGGCTGGCCTCCCTCTCAGGGGGCATGTTAGTTGTGTAGTTTAAAAGCACGACTTGCAGCCAATAGGCAACAACAGACCGACGAGGTTCCCTCACCAATGACAGCATGTTATCTTAAAGGATAACAAAGAGTGTGTGTGATGTTATCACATGCACATCACATCATGGAAATGTTGTTATCCTTTTTTTCCCCTTTCCTGGCATTTTTGGATTTCAAATTTGTGAATCACAGAGCTAAATTGCCCACATGGGGCATTATGCATTTAGTTGACAGAAGTGGGTCACAGGTTCTCTTGGGTCTCAACAGTTTTCCACACTGAGATAGACAGCAACTCTCATGGTGAAGGAGCAAACCTTTTACACTTAATGAGCCACCGTGTCAATGTTCTTAAAGTTTTGGACGGGCTGATATGTTTGTATCAGTAGCCTCGCTGTAACTGAGTTGTCACTGACTGTTTGGAAACGAGAGAGGTACTGAACAAGCTCATCTCCATGTGATCTCGGATAGAATGACTTCCCGCTCCTCATTCATTGCCTAATGAGTCTCTGGATCAGCTGTCATTTGGTAAATATTTGACACCATTCGCAGCAGGTCTCTTTGAGTGTCACTGGAGTTAGACGTGTGAGGGAATGTTGTATAGAGTAGAACCAGGTCTATACCACACCTGCATAAAGGAGCTGTTGACAGCAGGGGCATTTTAAAAAAAAAGTGTAGTAAAGGACAAGAGAGACAAAATGAGAGAGAGCAAGGAAAAGTTCTCTCCAACAGATCTGTTTGCTCAGAGAAAGAGAGCAGGCAGATTGAGGAAGAAGATCCAGACAGGGTTGGATTCCTGAGATTCTTGCATATGCCGGGTGATTTATGGTGTTAATGGTGCCGAGACTCAATGAGACCTTTACCTCTGGTTTCTTGCCACATTCTCCCTCCAGAGACTAAAAGCCAAGAGGATCCACACACTGGAGTGCAGTAATTCTGTTGAAGGGGTCAAGGGGTATCCCCAGGGGTCAAGGAACCCCCCCCACACACACAGACACACACAAACCACCCTCCTTGGGGCCCCACTGAAAGGATGAGATGTCTGCTTCCATTTCAACATTACGTTAGTCACTTGTTCACACACTGGGCTGCTTCTCTTTAGCATCTTCGGTCACCATTTCCTTTTTCCTGTTCGTCTGGGGCATGATCTGCAAAGCCCAAAAATCCTGACATGTTTTTGAGTTTAATTCGGTGCTTTGATCAGAACTGAGCCATGTATTAAGTGGATCTTTGAAGTGATAAATGACAGCAGCCGAGCTGCCATGAAACTAGCTTTGGTTACGGTCCATCATTAATTTCAGCATTTTTGCGTTGTGTCCTTTACAGTGACTGATGTTTAACTGTCCCATTTGCAGCTGTTGTGAAACTGGTTTTGTGGATAGAATTGAAAAATGCTCCGTGCATGAAGACTTTTCTTAAGCTGCCATGAAGACAGAACTGCTGTGTGCTTAACAAAGACGTGCTGTAAGTTCCTCTCGTAACACTTTCCCCCTGCACTGAACAAACACAGACCCTGGACCTCATCTTGTTACTTCACAATAATCTGCTGCAGTCTTACGTTATTTATTGGTCAATCTCTACATTATATGGGGACCACTATGAGAGGATATACATGCTAATAATGACAACAAATGTATTTTTTACACTAGATTATATGGCTGTTTGTTGGTTGTGTCCCTCCACAGATTACACACTGTTGCACAGGATTTGTTTGTTCTTTATCTTTATCCCCCCTAACCCTGTTTTTGGTATCCCTGTTCGAAAATGGCATGCCCCAACTAAATAGAGTATATCTCTGCAATTACAAGCTCTATGTGAATTATCTTGGTCTCACAATAAAGATAACATTTGTGAGATGCCACCAGAAGTGTAAGTTTCACTGTAGATACCACTGGGCCAAAGTAAAAGCACAGATGGGACCCTCGCCCAAAGAAATATTGCATTTTAAAATAAATATCACCTTTAAAAGTGCGCATTAGGAGCTTAAAACCTCATGGAAGTTGTGTAACAACATGTGGACATTAGCTGTGCAAAGTCTGATGTTACAGAGGTTTTAGTGAAGAGATGCCTATAGGCGACTATCTAAAACACTATCAATGCCATTTCAGATTACTATTGGTAAAAAAAAATAATTAAACCCATTTCATTTTACTTACATGTCACTATTGGTCTAATAAAAACTTGTTTTGAATTAAAAAAATAAAAAATGATTAACCCCATATAATTTTATTTTAATGTCACTATGGGTCTAATAAAAACTTGTTTTGAATTAAAAAATTAAAAAATGATTAAAAATCAATATATTTGGGTCATCTTTCTCTGGAGCGTCAGAGACGTCTCAGCCTCAGCGGGTTCAGGGCCATAGCTCCGGCTGTGATTGGCCAATCTGGGTGATTGACAGCTCGTTTTAATCATCAAAGCCAGCACAATCAGGCTGCGCAAATACGTCTGACATAGTTTGACGGACATTCGCGCTTCTCCAATCAAAACAAGCTAATGGCCGTCTGGAATGACCAATCAGACCAGGAAGAAGCCCCAGAGCATGCTGGGAAGTCTAGTTACCAGTTAGAAGCGGTTTTGTTCCGGTGAAAACCGCTTGTTTTGCTCAACAACACAGGTAAGACAACATTTCTGGTTGTATTTCTTGAAAGTGAGTTGTTGTTTTGCTCTTATTTTGTGACTGGACCCGTGAGTTTTTGTCGTAGAGTGATATAAATGGTACCATTGTAATGTGAGAAGTCGGGCAGACATGTTTTTTTCAACATGAGGATGCTGATTCTCTGGTGCCGCTTTTAAATGTTTATGCTGTTATGTTGTTTTCGGCTTGTGTTGGTTTGATTACTTGGCCTTTAGTCTGTGTTTGGTGAACATAGGACTGTTTTTAGCTTTTAGCTGAGTTTCTGAGCTTTATGTGGGTATGCAGCATGTTGATATTGATCAGAGGTAAAATGTGCCTTTGATTAATGTGCGTTGCAGTGAGTTTTTTTGCCCCCGGTACTGGGGGGTACCACGTGCGATAAACAAAGCACAACAGTACATAATCCTTGTCATGTCTTTATTTACAATTTTAATATTTATTGCGCTCCCATTTTGGTAAAGACAGCTTCACCAAAACACAAGATGAGAGATGTCCTTCTCATTTAGTCGTGATTAAGAAAAAAACGTTGCACTGTGTAGAGAACGTAACAAAGATTGTGTTTCAGCATGGCATCAAATGACTCTGGGATTTGCTGCAATAAAACTATTTCTGTGCATAAACTCTAACTTGCAAATTTCTGTAACCGCTGTTAGAAACATTTGATGTTTTCTTTGTATTTCTTTAAAGCACTTAAATGTAACGTTTTGTTTTTCCTAATGATTTAAAAGTCATATAGTGATTCCTGTAAGTGGACTCTTTAAAGGACAACTTATAGCACTGTGAAGAAGTTGGCTGGACATGTTGGAGCTGCTCCTCACCTCAGAGTTTCAGAGAAAAAAACAGGACTATGATAGAAATCGTCTGACCCCGGCCTGTTCGGGTCACTGACAATAACAGTGCTTTAAATCAAAGATGTTTGGGAGCTGATACTGTCTGTTTTGATGAGGCCCACATGGCCGTGTTCAAGCCTCTCAAGCCTCATCAGTAAATTATGAGCAACTTCACACTGTAGTATGTGACATCACCATCAATAAATTCTCATCTGTAACATCATTTATCATCACAATTCTTGATCATTACACACAAGTTGTTACATTTTCATTAATTATCTGATGTCTTGACCAATTGTGATTTGTTTTGAGGTGGTCGACATTTATTTTACTCATGTCGGCACGTTTTGAAGGGGGGAAAAAAATAGGAGGGGTGTCCCTTCAAATAACATAAAGTTACCACCATTAAGTTGTAATCATACTAAAAGTGTGGTCCAGTGCTGACAAATTATCTGTCTGATAAACAGAGGAAACTAAGTGTTACAAGTGAAGTTATTTTAGACAAATTATTTGATTTTGTGTGATGTTAAAGGCAGCTGGCAAACTTAATGAATGGGGGGAAAACATCAAAGTAGTATCTAAAAACAAATCTTGACCAGCTTTAACACGTTTTAAACAGCAACTGATCATGTTAAACAACTTAACCCTCTGTGTTTAATCTGTACCTATCATATACCCATATTTTTAGTTCAAATTTAGGTTCAACCACCTTGAAATGTGTTACTATGCTGGCTGACTTTTGTAAATGTATTGATTTACCAATGCATGCAATACTTTGTTCTATTTGTTGGGTAAAAAGCCAAACATTTATGTCCAGTCTTTAGGAGGTTTATACTCTTTTTACGACCTATTGACCTTCCAACTCTTTTCCCTCCACTGTAGTAACTGCTGCCCACCAGTCTGTCTGGGTGCTTGTTGCTCGCTGTGATTGTTAAGTATCAATTTCCTGTGTCACCTTTTATGGGTTTTATTTATTTGTCTGCTCCTTCACGTGGAACCAAGCCCGGGCATCGCTCAGATAGATGGATTATAACTCAACTGCTTGGACTCATCAATTTTGGATATTTGACTTCCGGAATCTCATACAACTGTTACTGTCACATAAGTGCACAGCATTATCAAGATCGATGGCATTTTAAATGTTTCCCAGTTAAGGATGATCGGTGATAATAAAAAGGTGTGTTGGTGATGAAGGTGCCTTAGCTGCACTGTGTGTGTGTGCGTGTGTGTATGTGTGTGTACAGTTTGCTGCTTCTCTCTGAGGAGCTGAAATGAATGAACTTGTAATCACAAGAGTAACCCTGCTAAATGTCACATGTTGACCGTCATCGATTACCCTGGAATTATTTAACACCCAATGGCTTTATTACACAGTCTAATCAATGCACACTGTCTTTTCGTTTGTTCTGTCATAGAAAAAGCTGCATGGAAATCACCGGTTTATTGGACACCCTCATGTTAGGACAGTCGAAGACAACTGCCGTGCAATAAATCACACAAACATGTAAGTGTGCATCTCTGTGTGCAACATAGTATATAATATTGTCTCTTCTGTGTGTAATAATATTCAAGATCACCTTTTTGTTATTGTTTTAATTAAACAATGTGATTTTATCTTAGCACATGCAGCAGCAGGTCCCCAAACCACAAGGAATTAAAGAAATTTTCCAAGAAAGAGTTGGAACTGTGACATTTGATTCCAGACATGCCCTTTTCTGTTATTGTTTGTAATCCTCCCTGAACCTCAATAAACCTGAATTAATAACTAAGAAAAAAAAACAACTCATATTGCACCAGTGTCACTTTTCTGTTGGTATTCAACAGTCGTTTGCTCGTTGCACACTCATGTTCAGACGCCCTAAGGCAGGTAACTCCATTTTAAGTTAAAACTCGTATAAACATAACGTCTTGCATACTGTGATTTGATCGAATGGTGCCACAATAAAAATAGCTTTGAATATCATGTATAACATTAAAGCAGGAACAAGCTGACACAGAATTCAAATGTGTGTGTGTGTGTGTGTGTGTGTGTGTGTGTGTGTGTTAGTCAAGGCAATGAAAAATAAAGTGATTTATCTTCTCAGTAAAAAGAATATTTTGAAATGTTTACTGATATTGTAAATGTGTTGTTAACATCCAACAGGTCTAAATTCAGGAGGATTTTCCTTCTTTAACAGCTCCAAAAAATAATACTTTCTGCACCTCAAAGGAAAACTAGTCCTTTATTAATATGGTTTCATTTTCCTAGCAGTGTTTTGCTATTAACCATGATTAACATGCACAGTAGATTACTGATCTCCACTGTGAACAAGCAGGGGATGTTTAAGCAGAAAGAAAAAAAAAAAAAACACTCCCTCTCTTTCCCTGCAGCGAAAAGTGCTGTATGTGGGAGAATATTAGAGAGTGTGCTGCAGTGATGAACATTTCCTCCTGTTTCATGTTTAACCCTGCTCATTTCCCACAGTAAGAACTCCGGAAACACACAAGTGTGCACAGCAGCTTGGGGGGAAGATGACTGATGGCTTGTTGTCATGATGTTTGGGATTCTGCCGACTCGAAGCCTCTTGGCTCAGTGAAGCTGTGAAAGCGCTGCAGTACATACTACAGGCCATTGTTGAAAAGTCCTCATATTAGCGAGGCATTGCTTCATTGTCACAGTGTTGAGACTGTGCGGAAGGCAGTCGCCTGTAATGTCCTCGGCCATTTGCACAGTAGTAGCGTTGGATTGATGATTATGGATCATGCACTGTGACAGATTTCATACCATTCAACAATAAAAGTAAGACCAATCATTAGACTTTCACACAGTGAGTAGATGGATCTTTTGTTGTCAAGTGGGATTTCCCTGGATTGTGTGTGGGCTGGGTATACACCCAGGTAGATCTTACTTCTAACATCACTATTTTTCAAAAAAAAACGTCAATATTTGAAAAACACTGACATGCTCCATCAATCATACAGATAGCCATCTTTCAACTGGTCAATGTGCCACACTTGAATATCTGTTTCTGCTTCTTCTTCTTCTTCTGTAGCTCTGCTCTGTCCCCATTTCTTCTTTTACTTTTATTGTGTTCCTCAGCTATTTTACAGCTCTGTCCTGATGCCACATTGATGAGCTTGAGCTCCATAAACACAGCATACATGGCTGTCACCCTCCCCTCTCAGAGCTGCATTAAAGGCAGTGACCTCTCTGACTGGCGGTGACAGTCGTCTGTCAGCGCTGGTTAATTCCCAGTCCTGTTTGGGTCAAGAGATGACACATAATGAAGCCTGACAGTGTTGGAGGGCCAGACAGGGGTCTGGTGTCAACAGTGGCCGCAGCATCATGTCAGTAACAGCATCAGCAGCAGCAGGATGAGGGTTCAATTCAAACCATGGAGGTAATCTGAGCTGCGGCCGAGCTGATCCCTGGGCCTCCACTTCCCATTGACACACATCCAAGCATGGACGCAAAACAAATTAGCATCAGTCAATATCCTCTCCCTCCTCCTGCCTCCTGACACAGCCGCCACCATGAGTGCTGCCATGTTTGCTTCACCTCCAGTCAGAACAATAGACACAATAGTGAACATGATGGAAATGCCTGCACACATTAAAGAGGATATGTTTAAGGGTGGAGTTTTGGGGGGGCTGAGAAAAGCATTTCAAGCCTACGATTTAAATTGTTACTTGTGACATCTATATATCACCTGAATTCAGATTTATTTCTCTTTGTTATTTCAGGTGAAATGTGTTCTCGGTGATGCAAGCTGTCCAGAGAAGCGGAGCCTCAGCTGAACATCACCTTCTTTCTTTTTTGTTTGTGTGCTAAATGTGATCATATAACTTCTGCTGCATAAAGGTGCGTGTGCAGTGATGTGGAACAACACCTCACATATGCTAATCAAACATATGGCACTTCAAGGAACAAACAAGGATTACCGTTCTTGTCCTACAAGATAAAAAGGTTACTTGGTTTTAAATGTGATTTGAATGCGTCCGAGAGCTATAATGGGCTGAGGCTGTTTCATTTTTTTTCCTAATTCGTTTGCATACGAGAAAGCAGAGATTGCTCACACCTGTTTTTTTTCCCTCCTCCTTTTCTTCTTCCTCTTCCTCTTCCTCCTCCTCCTCCCTCCTCTCTCTCTCTCTCTCGCCCACACTCTGTTGAAAGCCATTACAGAAATACAATTTCTAATACCTCCGCACAGGTCTTCGATCGACTGCAAACAAATTTATATTCAGGCGGTAAACAGAAAGCTGCAGAGATTTATTTATTGAGTGTGGAGGAGAGAAACAAGCTAGCGCGTGAACCCTGAGTAACCTCCGAGCTGACATGAAGATGGATCAGTGCGCCATGCAAATGCACGGAGAGAAGGGATATATTGCACTCAGTCATTCAGCACATCGCTGCCTGTAGAATCCCATTAACTCACACAGCTGGGACCATATTTCTGTGTTGTATGAATGCAGTTAGAAGTTGTTCATTACGCTGAATTATATTGTAATTACTGCAGACTTAAAAGACGCGGCGAACGTTATTTAAAAATAAAATAAAAAAAAGGATAAGAGCAGAAACGTGCAATAAATTAAATAAATTGAGTTTATTAATGAAATGTTCATTTGTGAATAACAATAATTGTATACGTTTATTAAATTATATTATATTAAATTAAATTATATTATAGATTTCGGGAAAATGTAACCATGTAAGGCTTAAATTTAAGACGTACACAATTGAATGTAACATCGTTGCTTAAAGTTGATTAAGTGGATGCTTCAGTGATAGTTTATAATCCCGTGAGAGACAGTCACGTGACAAAAAACAAAACAAAAATCAAGATTTTGATGTTTTGACGTTTCACGTGTCTTCAATATTCCACAACTTCAAACGTGGATTTCTATGTAAATGTAAAATACCATCATTTTTAATACAGATGGAGAATAAAAAAATCACTGAATGTGTTTGGCTCATCAGCATCATTTAGCTCTTTATCTGTAATTTAAAATGTGAGCAGGTGTTTAACCCAGTGACAGGTTCACCTCTGCACTGCCTCTGGTTTGTCGGGCAGGCAAATTAAGTTGTTTGCATTTTGTGTCCCGTGCACATGTGTTTATTTTGTCACTCCTGCAAGTTTAAATGACATCATTTAGCGTCATTTATGAAAATTAGGCCACTTGATCAAGTCCTGAGTGAACAAAAAAAATTGTTGAGAGGAGCACAATCCTGAAAAGTGATTTTTGGAACGTTACTGAACGAGAATCACATCTTCTCTGTCACTTACAACTTCTTGATCTCATGCTCGCCGAACCATTTTTTTGTATTTGTTCGAGACTAATTACAAATCTGCTGCCGCTGAACTTCTAAATACTTGCTGTCACGACCTCTGACCCCATTAAGTGTGCCTTTCTCATGACCTATGGCCTCTGCTGAAGAGGGCTTTGGGTTTTTCAAGAAGCCTCCTCATATTTGCATAATCCATTAGCTACATCAGTGTAGGCCAAACTGCTGGGGGTCTTTTTTTTTTTTAGATAAAAAATATTATTTTATATGACCTAAAATATATACTTCCTTGTGTATTTTGACGTCATGGCCTACATGAACAAGTGAGAAACAAATAGAAACTCTCACTATAATGATGATGATGATGATGATTGTGATGATGTTTTTAGGGGCAATAATATAATTAAGGTTTTGGTTAGAACTGCAATTTATGAGACTTAATCACAAACTGTGCAGAAGTGAGAACATTCAGAAGTGAGGACACAAGTATGACGTCATATATATATATATACATATAATACATATTATTATTATTATTATTATTATAATAATAATAATAATAATAATTTTCCTAACAAGGTGTTAATTTCTCTTTTGTCTTCCCCCCCCTTTTGTGACGACTTTTCAGTCTTGTATTCGTTATTTTGTATTGTATGTTGCTCACAAAACTTAAATAAAAATATTTTTTTTTCCTTCTTATTAAAAAAAATGTTAAATCTTCCAAGAACAAAACTTAATCTTTATCTATCTTATAGTAAATCGAGATCATTATCGACCAATAACGTGATCATGCTCTTGGCTCTGTCGCCCAGTTCTGCCTGTGTTTTTGTTGAGGCCTAACACGATGCTTCACTCATTCGGACACCATTAAAATGATGACCTGTGAAGACAGTCTCGCATTTGCCTGCTCGCTTTAATCAGCGCTGTGCTCCCTGATGACACAGATGTCCAGCTATTGGCCAACATCAGCAGGGCACGTCATCTCCATCAATCAGGGACCTGCTGTTTCTCCTCTGAGGAAGGTCCCCACGGTCGTCCAGCCGCCTGACCATGCGTTTGTGAATGCATGAGAGGCCGGGCATGAAGTGCACCCGCGTCCAATGAGTATGCAGGGAGAGGTGATAATGACTTCCTATCAAGAGTTAACGGCCGAAGGGGAGAGAAGAAGCCCACTGTTCACCGGCTGCTGCCGAGCAAAAGAGGTCATAAAGCGGGACCTGTGCGCCAGGACTCATCCTGAACTCTGCAGCCGTGATGAGGGGAGAAAACTGGAAGTGGCTTCAAGATTTAATTCTCCGCATCCTCACTACTTAACTCTCAACAACAGTTTAACTCTGTGCACCTCCTCTGTCAGCCCCCCTCTGCCTCCTTCTCCTCCTCCTCCTCCTCCTCCTCCTCCTACTCCTCCTCCAGTGTTTGTGTTTGAGACTCTCGGGGGCTCCTCCACACCGGCCTGCCCCCACTCGTCCCGTGTCCCCTGGCGGTGCAGGGCGCAGGGGCAGAACTCTCCAAGACGCGGACACTGTGAGTCAAAGGACGGCGAGACGGGACCTGGCGATTTTATGTCACTTTCAGACCAAACTATTCAAATCCACTCTTACAGTGGCCTCAACACTGACGTCGCCGTCCGAAGTTCGCTCAGATCAGACTCTAACATCATGGCTGATACGGATGAAACTTTTGAGTGGATGAGAATAAAGAGGAGTCTGCACAGGGCGGGTAAGTTTTTTTTTGTTTGTTTGTTGTTGTTTGTTTGTGAAGGGAGACTGAAACGTTTAACTCGAGATGTGCATTTGATGGTCTAAATTATTAACGTTTGATGAAAGAAAGGAGTGAGTAACTTCTTTTCATAGTTGCCAAAGTTAGGTCGAAGTTTTCACCCAAAGCTGCAAGAGAGAGAGAGAGAGCGAGAATGCTGACGTGTGCTGCGCGTCATGGTGCACAGTTTCCTCTGTCAAATAAGCTGAATATTTAAAAAAATACAAATACATAAAGTCCATTTTCTTTTTACAGCAGAGCAGACGCATCTCTAGCTGTTTACACGGCGCCAGATTTGAATACACAACTGTTCAATGTTAATGTAAATCTCTCAGGTTGTTTAACATCTTTGCTCCACCTCCTGTTACAGTCAGAGTCCGTGCTCAGAAGCAGGGTGAGGTACAGTAAAAGGCCCGTTCAGCCTCAGCGTGTAAACCCAGAAAATGATCAATTATTTACCCCTGCCCTTACTTACCATTAGCTTTTGAATAATGCAGCAGACCACTGCCTGTCGAGACTCACAGGAAGTTGAGTAAAACTTACTCTTGTGAGGCTGGAGAGCTCCCTGACTATTGATTAGTTGTCTGTTTGTAATGAAAGCCCTTGTGTATTGATTTCAGTTTGCAGCACCTTTACATGTGTCCACCTTTTTAACATAATTGCTGTCACAGATCATCATTTCCCTGACTGATGAGTCCTGGGCAGAGAGCCCACAGAAGGATACACATCCCAGATGATATTATAAAAGATACCAATAGCCCACTAATGTGAGAAATGCCTATCAATTTCCAATTTTATATGAGTTATATGGATCCTCCATTTGATCAATAGTGTCAGAGGGGTGACTGGACACGCTGGCGTCTCATAAGTTTTAAGATTTAAGATTTGCAAGTACAGAGGTCTGGTCTTTTTGCTTGTTGGTTTGTTTGTTTGTTGGTTTTCCCCACAGAGCATCTGTGTTTGCTGTAAAGGTGGCTGTTGCTGGCCCAAATGTTTAGTGACCACAGATGCATGTTGACCATTATCACAGACTGTGGTAAAAGGCCGGAGATTCACAACACGCCACACGACTGCTAAATTCAAATTCCTATGGAAAATGATGTTATTGCATTGCATTGCAAACAAAAGGTCACACCAACACCTGTAATTTGACTGCATTGCTGTGTGTGACGCAACAAACCCTAAAACTGCACACACACACCCAGACTAGAAGGGGATTTAATGTGCACTTGACAAACTGTAACACATTACACCTCCATAAACATTTTCCCGACGATGCCATTGTGAGAAAATCAGAAAATAACATCAGATCAGTGACTCTCGGATGCAACAAAAATAACTTTTTCCCAGCTTATGGCTTAATGCCTGCTCAGAATGCAGATGAGTTGGTAAACTTTCCCTGATGATGCCCCAGTGAGGGAGGCAAAAGGTGAAAACAACAACAACAACAACCTTCGTCTGGTCTTGAGTCGTTTTATTCATAAAACACATTAGCCTCCCATCTGATCCGAACCCGTGCACTTGAGGAAGCCATTTGCTCACACACACACCCCTCTCCCCCCCTCCACACACACACACATGCACATGCAGAGATGTCTCCTCGCAGAACTCTGAGTATCTTTGTAACCTCTCTCTGTATCTCTCCGAAGGGGGATCATCTGTAGGAGTAACTCATTAGCACTACAGTGTAACTCAGAGAAGAGTCATTAGTGAAAGTACGCTTTCTTCTGGAGGCTGTATCGGTTTTGGCACAATACAAAGTCTCGCGTATTCTTCCATGTTGAAAGGTCTTCACAGACCTGCTGTAACCTGATCTCCTGGCTCACTGTGTATATTCCCAGTGCGTCATTCTTCAATTATGCTTTGACAGCACCTGAATTACTGTGGGCTGGATGCCCAGATGACTGAGGCAATGTGTATTGATCTATCCCCTTTCTTCTTCCCTCTCCTTGGCTTGGAAGGCCCCTCGATTCCCTGTGCTGGCTGGCTATTTTTAAACGTGCAAGTCATTCCTCAAATATTTAGTTTGATTCTTTTATGCCTTCTGGCTGGCATCAATTCTATTATCTTTAGAGCCATTAATCAGAATGTGCATGTGATTTGCACTCCTGAAAGCTGAAGTTCTTAATTACACACAGCTTCCCCCTTGCATTGGTTCTTCATATTCTCTGCCCTCTAATTCCCAGCCTTGGTTACCTTGACATTCATTTTCTTAAAACACAGATGTCGACATTTATCCTATAACTGACCTTTCCATCTGCTGTGCTTTTCCAAGTGGCTAGAGGCCTGTTAACCTTCCTCTCTATGAGTTGTGGTAGGACACATTGGACTACACCTGGCACACTGACTCCATTATGCTGTAGCAGCGGCACATTTTCTCAGAGGCAAAGACACACTGGCGACCACTCACAATGTCAGCGATGAAAAATCAAGCTGTAGCTGCGGTTCCTGTCATTCATTGCACATAAGTAGCACAGATGATACTTTAATGTGTAACCCTGCAACCTCAGAGGGAAAAAAGGGAGGCATTTGTCATTGATACAGTGTTTGAAAGGATTTGTAAACTGTTAAACTGTCACTGGCAATGAAGGGCTTAAAGGGAAATTATTAACGATTCTGATGAATACAGTTAATGGACTGTAAAGCTGCAAAGTTGTTTTAAATGGCTAAATATTTCCCTGACTATACTATCACACATATCTGTAAAATACAGCACCGACTGTTTTTTTTCTCTCCTGTGTCTCAGACCTTATCATGCATGGGTACAACGTCCCTGCAGTGATGTGATGTGTGAGGTGTTTTTGTTTTTCTGGCTTTATAGTTTGTGTTGTTGTTGTTACACAGATGTTCTTGTCCTATAAGTCCATGTCTTCCCTGCATATGCACCTGTTTTATTGCACCAAAAAAAAACATTTTGCAATGTGCCTTTAGGCTGGTGCTGAAATTGAAGTAGATGTTGCAGAAACAGAAAAAGTTGACTGCATTTGTTATATACCAATAAGTTATATATATGTATATATATATATGTAACTATTATATATATAACTTTTATATAAATTCATATTTTAAAGGTTTGATATATATATATATATATATATATATATATATATATATATATATATATATATATATATATATATATATATATATATATATATATATATATATATATATATATACATATATATGAATGAGTTTAAATATTCGTATTTCATCCATCCATCGTATCCATGCTGCCAAACCTGTGACGTTTATTACATTTTTATTATATCATCAAATGACCTATATATGCAATCAGCTGCATCTACAGTGAGGAGTTTAATTTATACAGAAGTCACAAATGTTCACAAGAAAGTCATAAGTGACCAGACTTTATTATAACATAATGCTGTTTTCATTTCAGTAACTATTGGATGGATGTAAGTCATTTTATTTGGATGGGGCTTGTGCTTCTTTTTAACCTCACTGTTTCCATGTCCTGTGTTGCAGCAGGAGTCCACATGACCTGCGGGTTCAGTGTTGTTGGCTCGGGTGTCGAAGCTATGAAGGCTGGAGTAAGAAGCAGCGGCAGCAGCAGCAGCAGCAGCAGCACAGTCTGCGCGTTGGGTCATCCCAGCACGGTGACCGGGACCCCGAGGACCAGCTTCAGCACCAGGCAGCTGACCGAGCTGGAGAAGGAGTTCCACTTCAACAAGTACCTGACGCGGGCCAGGCGGGTGGAGGTCTCCTGCGCCCTGCAGCTCAGCGAGACGCAGGTGAAAGTGTGGTTTCAGAACAGACGCATGAAGCAGAAGAAATTACAGAGGCACGGCTTTTTCTCAGAGTCGGGGCCCGCGGCTCTGCACTCAGACACCCCGGACACCTGCCTCTCCTCCCTGGGACCGACCTCACCGAAACACCTGCCCCTGAACTCCTGAGCCGCTGGAGCAGCATCAGCCTGCACCTTTTTCATCCGCGTTTGCATCGGTTTCACTGAGGCTTCACCTCTATTTGCTTACACCACGATGGATGATTATTACAAGAAGCGAGCAATGGCGAAACTTCTTCATGCAACAACGGGTCAAAACAATCAGTCATCCTCGCCGGCCTCAGACTGGCGCTCTGATTTGAATATTAAAATTCAAGTCATTACATTTCGCGATCCCATCTTCTACACAATGTAAACGACGACATACAAACTTTATATTGATTGTGAAGCGATGCAGTGTTTATTTATTTTGTACAATTATACAGGAACAGACCGTGAATATATTTATTTAACAGGACATGGTGTGTCTCTTTGATTTGTTTAAAAAACAAACATGTTTTGTTTATGGTATACACATATATATATATTTATTTTGTCGACATATGAAGATTATTGCACGTGTTAAAAACAGATATTCCACTAAATCTCCTTAGTTAACTTCTGGAAATGTCTTTTCCTGTTTTTTTAAATTTATTTTTATTTATTAATTTGTTTGACACAATGCACATTTATTACCTGGTATGTTAGCAGATGATTATCAGGCCAGTGTGGAGGAGCTCAAACGCTGCTCTGACGCTGTGTGCAACTTATTCCCTCCTATATTGAGGTTTTCATTATCCTCAGTCTATAAGGAAGGACTAAAATGCCATAATTGACTCATGGATTTATTGGCCGCTCGTATTAAGACTATTGATCCGTGGTGATCCATCTATTTGAGGCACAAATCTGGGAGCATTTGCGCGAATCTGTAACTGCGCGTAAATGGAATGGAGGAATATCACAATCGGGAGTTGTTGCGTCTTTTATTACTCCTGTATGTGCGTCAGGAAAAAAAAAAAAAAGATAATTTAGCTTGAACACTCATGCGGGAGAGCAGACAATAAAACGCTGCCTGCGCTGTTTTTGCACAGCAACCAATAAAAAAGTGCGGCCCCTGCAGTTGGAGCAGCTAAATATTCCTTCCAGATTCCCATCTCATCTCATAGAAAGTAAATGATTATAAAGCTCGGCCCTTAAACACTGCTCTGTTCCCGCCATCACACGGTGCTTCTATCATGTTAATGTCTCTTTTAATATCAAGACACGCTCCATCAGACACATTCATTTCATGTGTGGGAATATTTTTATTTAGCTTTCAATTAGCGGTGTTTGCACGGGATGTGAAGGCTGCTGATGCCAAAGGGGATATTAATGATAACAAGGCGTTTAACTTTAAGCACGTGGGTGGTTATAGCTTAGAAAATAAAAAAAGAAAGTATATATATATAATTTATAAATACAATCACAATGTATCATTTAGAACGTGCAGCATATCCTTTATGGAACGTGAGCGTAGATAAAATATGGAGGAGTTGCAAGGCCAAGCTAATATATGCACTTACACCAGAGTTCACCCCTCACCTCTTGACCCGTGTCTTGCCTCAGGACAACGATGACCCGGTCAGCGGCTCACAAGCAGATAGACGCACCATTCATGTGGGTGACCTCGAACTCTGAGCTTTCCTTGTTTTATTTTAGTATTATTTTTTGTCTTTTCTTTTCTTTCAACAAGCGCTTTTGTTCTCGGTGGTGTGTCCACAAAATAATATTTCATCGAGCTGAATAGGAGAGCGACCAGGCCATATGATAATTGCTCATATTATAATTCCATACCAGGCTATATAATGAATTTTTTTGTTCGAGCTAACCCAATTTTTGCCCCATCTCTTATTTTAATAAGCGAAAAACATGCCACTGGCTCACTTTATAAACTCCTTTCACCCAATTGTTTTTTTTGTTTTTTTTTTAGACATAAACTTCAGAGCTATTTTTAATAGAAAAAGTTGAAATATTAAAGTTACTTAACACTTAATATGATTCCATGCCTGAGTCAGTGTAAACAAAAAATAGAACTATTCATTATATGCCCCCTTACATCTTTCATACATATCTGCTTGGATATTTATTTAGAACTTCAGACATTAATCCATCCCAAACAATATCTTTTATAATGTTTTTTTTTTAAATCGTTAATATTAACAGAAATATAACATTGCAGCGTCTGACAGTACAAACATTTAAAAGTTTTATATGAGAGTGATTTCACATGCAAGCTTGAATAATGTGTTGAACCTCGTTTATTTTAAATTTACATTTAACTACAGCACACACTCACACACACACAGAGAGACACACACACCATTAAGGCTGCCTTCTCTAAGCAAAACAGAACAAATTGGTATATGCTGAACAAAGTGTGACAATCAAACGTGGCTGTGTTTCAATGCAAATAATGTGCACACACGACGACGATTAAACAAAGCAAACAATCAATGTAACAAACAAATTATCCAAAACCTTGTGAATACAAAAATAATCTCTCATGTCCAGATTTCCTGCTGAGAAGTGTGTTCAGTTGACCTTGTTAGAAACTCTTTTATCATCTCGTGCAAATATGTTCCCTTGCCACAAGGTATACTTGGAGTTACAGGTTGTAGTGAGCTCAGCGGATGCTTGCAGCAGGTGTGCACTTTTTTTTTCTTTTTTTTTTTTTATAAATCCAAAATGACTTAATCACAGTTTCTACAAAACAATAGATTCAGTCATGGACACAGAACAAGAATGGATGGGAGTGTTTAAGTGTGCATTTTATGCATGGGATGAGGGTGAAACTAAAGTTGAATTTATATTTTTTGTTTTTAGTGAACTATGACTTTAATTTCACTCTGTGGCAGCTTCTGCATTTGCCTCTCAATTGATGAAACCATATTGTTTGTTCAGACCTGACATTTAGTTTGAGAGCGTTTGAGTGTGACTCCACTCTGATGAATCTGTGCTCTTCTGTAAATCCCTCCTGAAGACACACTATGGGCTGATGAGAGTGACAGCTGTGCAGTGCTCATGCACCACAAAACACATGGTAAATGTGAGAAATAATGACAATATTTCAGATCTATTGCACAATGGAGTCATCTCAAAACTGAACATGTTGAGGGTTATTTTGTATCGTTACCTCCTTTAAAGGCATGCATTTGTTTATATTGATTATTGATTATATACATTTCAGTTATAATGAATCCATTCAATCATTATAAAAGAAAGTTTATAATTTTTGTTAAAAAACACCTCAACTGAGATATTAAAGTGAAACAAGTGTTGTATCAGTTTACAGTGAATTGGTCTATTGACAGTTTCTGTTATTTCTCATGAGGAGTGGTGTGTGTGTGTGTGTGTGTGGCATGAGCAACGGTTTAACATGCAGCTTACAGAATATCTTTTCAAATGAACACATTCAAGTGGGTTCCTTTTGAGCTCCTTGTAATGAATGCCTAGTTGCCCTAAAATTAACTTTATGCATAATATGCATGTAATATCCTTTCCAGAGCTCAGGGGAATGAAATCAATTGATACTTAACATAAGCTGTGTCTAATATATGAAGCTCAGTTGTTGTTGTTATTCATTTGAATTTTCTCTCCCATTTTTTTAGTTGTTCTTGCTCCTCCACTATTCACTCTCATTCACACAATTTGACTATCAAACAATTGTGGTCATTTCAAGAAAAGTGTGCACCTGTGTGCACTGGAGCGAGTGAGTGTGTGTGTATCGGTTGTGAGTACAATTACACAAATATTTGTTTTGTTCCTGTATGTGCTACAAATTAAGTGCTATAAGAAAGATACAAAGCACCTATTTGAATAATTGTTCACGCATGTACACACACATTCACGGGCACACACACTCGTACATAACACATTCTGACAGAGCTGCAGTGAACAACGTGCACACCAATCCAGTCCTTGCCTTTCCTCTCCTGCTCCACTCCAGGGAGCAGATGTTTGGGGACAGCTTACAGCCTCAGCGAATTTGTGTGTACAAAACAAACAGCAGCACTCAGCACTTCTGGCTGCAAAGGGAAACGCGAGAAAAGGGGTGCATGCAGAGGTGAAAGTGTGTCAAGGTTGTGAATCTGTTGCATTGGAAAACTACCCGTTTCTGGAGACATCTGGTGCAGTGTGTCAGAGAGAGTGGTGCAAGGATAGCTCCGTCCGTATCACCTACCCTGGCATCATGCAGCATCAGTACAATCAACCAAGGTGGCCCCACTCCATATCTGATTGTCCCTGACCTCCCCTGTGCCGCTCCCTCCACTCACTAGTTTGGGTTGCCCTTTCAAAAGTTGCAGACAAGCACAAAGTGAAAGGAAAAGGGGAGAAAAAAAACAACGCAATGAGCCTTTACAATATGCTGATACAGCATCTGAGGCATCAGTTTTAACCTAGGACCAGCTATGCTAATGATGTCATAAATATAATTTACTGATTTAATGTCACCGGTCCTGTGCTGCTGCCAGTGCGCTCTACATTTTGTGATAATGGTACTTTTAAAAATATCAATGGAAATTTACCAGTGGCCTAAAAGTCATTAAATTAGTAATTATGGTTACACTTATGGTACTATAGTAGGGTAACAATATGGTAATAGGATGGTAGTAACTCACCAATGGGGAGGTATTTTAATACCATACCAACTTCATTCTCCATTTCCAGCTTTGTAATGATAACAATGACTTAATGTGGAGATAACATTATATTAATATCATATTGCTTACAAAATGCACCCTTCCTTACGTCCCACACACATTTACTACTACTCGGTACTAAACTGTGACGTGAAGAGTTAATCTAATAATTGATAGGGTCAAAATAATAGTGATAATGTTCCACAGACATAAATGAAGACATGTTAGTCCTTCCTTTGAAGGTGTTTACAGTTCATCTTTAACCACGTGTGGTTGTCAAGATGTCGCTCGCAGTCTTTTGTAAATAGACTCAAACACACACTCTAATGTCCGAACACGTGTGCAGTAATGCACATTTTGACCTCTCATCAGTGTCGTACAATCCCTAAACAAACCTTCATAAATGAACCTTCTGATGCTTGTTTGTCTGAACGGAGGCAGATCCCCCCCCCCTCCTCTGCCCCTGGGGTGAGGTTGCCATAGTGACAGATTCAAAGACATATGGAGAGAGAAGAGGAGCTGGGTTGAAAGGGTGGGGCTGAGGTGGGGGGCAGAGGAGAAAGGGATGGGTATCGTTTTTAGGACGTTGGCGCTCTGTCTTTCAGATTCGTCTGTGCGTTTCATCTGTCAGTCAGCCATCCGTGTCAGTCTGCTCAGTGAGTGAACAGTTCATGAACTTTTCTCAATCAAGTCTCTGTCGGGCGCCATCTTGACTGTATTTCATCCCAGGAACGATTGATTCTCGTGTTCACGGCCCAAAAAATTTGATATCTGCAGTGGCGGCACTGGAAAGTAACTCTGTGTGTAATACTGAAGGCTGTGTTCAGCTTTTTTGCAAATACTTTCCACTTAGTTGTCGACACTAATGACTAACAGCAATAGCACAACAAACACAGATGTTTTTGCTCCTCATACAGATGTTCTTGAATTAGATTCATATGATAACCCTTTGAGCCAACACGAGGACAGCTTGACAATGAACATGAAGAAAGGGAGAGTGGAGACGGGTGAGGGAGAGAGAGAGAGGGGAGGGGGGAAAGAGGGTAGGGATGAGCGACCATCAGGACTGGCCTTGCTGTTAAAAAAAAACACCTTTTTATCAGCCATTTTATGCAAAATGAGAGAGAGCAGGTGCTCAATCAAACCTCACGCCTACTGTTTTATATTTCATCTTCACCCCTCCCAACGCTTCTCCACTAAAACCTTCTGTGTGCTCTTCCCTCTAACTTGCACCTTTCTTCTCCTCCTCTTCCCTCTGCCAATGTCATTCGTCTTTCCTCCTGCCTCTCCACAGCCTGCTCTCCAACTGATATGAGAGAGTGACCCAGTAGGCCCTCAGGGGTCAAGTGATACAAGGTCATTGGCAGGTCATCTCTGCTTACTGGCTGACCTTTAAAAGGACTTCTGGAAGGAGCCAATCAGGTCTTGCTCCTTCCACCCTAAGGCGGATCCCCCTCCCCAGCTCATCAGCAGCCTGTGTCACATGACCAGGGTGAGGTGTCAGAGGGAGGATGATTAATGATGCTTTTAGTACCTGTTTAGAATGAAGCTGTCCACACTGCACTGTAATTACCCACTCCCAGGCGGCAGCTGCCCAACATAATTGCTTTTTGTTTGTTGACCTGGTTTATTGAGGAGAAAGATGGCTTTGGCTGGATTAGATGGTGCAATGTACAGTATACAGAGGTGAGCATGAACGTATGTTTAAAATGTGACATCAGCATCAGCTATAAAACAATGAATAAGGAAATAAGTGTCTTAGCATCAGTGTGCACGCAGAACGGAGAGGCTCCCAGGAGCACATGCTGCATATACGTGTCTTATAAATGTCTTTAGCTCCATTGTGTCAATCAGGAAACACCGGGACACAAGGTCAGAGGCTGCCGTCGACCTCTTGCGCAACATACCTCTGAAATACTGTACAAGAATTTAACCGCACGGTTGAGGAGGGGCCTGTTCAGTCATGAATAATTTATGTCAACATCTCAAAACCACATGTGCAGAGTTGCTCTGAAAATTCTGAACTAAGTTCAGAAGGTCAGTGGAAGTAATCCCGCCCCCCCACCCCCCCTTCTTTGGCTACACTCCTAAGGCAAATATGAAAATTTCAGTACCTGCAGCGCAGTGCCACGAGAACAGTGACAATGAAACCTAGATAAACAGTCCCTTGTTTGACCTATGGGGGAGCATAAATTCACTGCTCATAAATCCTTGAGTGTTTCAACTCTGGTTGGCGCGTTTGCCGTGCCGCTCTACCCAGACGGAGAGAGGCAAGTGTCGGGTATCAGTGCTACTGTATGAGCAGCTTTCATCCTGCTCCTGGTTCTCACATAACTCAGTCCTGCAGCCTTTATCACCAGCTCATAAATAACTAGGCTATCGCCTGATAATGTCCGCTTAATGCTTAGTCAATAAAGCCCACAGTAAGAGGGGCCTTTTTTAGCCTCTCTCCTGTACATAAACATAAACAATGCAGTAGATTGATGTGATGGGCAGGCTCTTTCCACACTGGGACAAAAAAGGCAGCGTGTGGGCCCAGAAGCTGAAGGTGGGCTGTGGGGCTGCAGGTGTTTAGAGGAGATAGTGGGTTGTAATGAGGGGGCTGCAAGAGAAGGGCTGAGTGGATAGCCTTGACTGATCACCTGTGAAAGGCACATACACACATTTACACACAACACAGACTCTAACGCACAAAGGTATATATGCACATACACACTGTCTCTCTCGCTCTCACACACACCCACACTCACACAGACGCCATCATTAGTTAACCCATTGGTGTTGATGTCTGCTGCACAAAAGCTCATCCTCCCTATCTGAAGGGCATTAGTGCATTATGATAAAGAGATTCCCCAATGAACTGCTTTTATATCTTGTTCTCATTTCCTATCTTTTCTTAATCTATTGATACATTTGCAACAACAACCATGCGCCGCTGCCACAGAATTATACCCAGGGATGTGAGTTTCATTGTTTTGTTCACATTGAAGGGACAGTTATCGACCATTGGCACTAGTCATCAGACCATCCAATTCCAGTGCGGCGCCAGGGGCAGCTGTAGTCGGTGTGATGGCTGAAATGGGATCAGACTGAGCCCTGGGGAGACAGAAGAGACTGACAGGGATGTTGCGGTGTTGAACGAGGGGGCTGATTGTGATCCATGAGTTAGTATGTGCTGCAGCACCTGGGCTTGGAGCAGCAGCTGGAAGAGATGGGCAGGACGACACCGACTGGGTTCAAAATAAGAGGGATGATCCAATCGGCTCATATTGACATACTTGGTGGGGAACAGTCACTGGATGGGTTGTGATATGAGCGTTAATCTGCACACATTTTGTCAGGCTCGGCTCAGCCCAGACGAAAGATTTGGCAATTTACAGAGGGGAGCAGAAAACCTTTAGGATGGTGAAATTGTGACATCCTCTGAATATTGATTTGTCACCTGGCAGACTTTTGTTCATCTTAGATTTTTACCTTTCATTGTCACCGAATAAATATATAAATAAGATTGTCTGTGACAGAAGAATTCAAAGTTGTCGTGCAAGGTGAAGCTACAAGGAGGTCTGAAATAGAATTTAAAGAACTTTCCTCTTTCAATGTTACTTGTTAATGCAGATAAATAAAAATAGAATACAGTTTTGACCTTTAATTTTCTAAATTCCAGTGGCATTCACATAAAAAATGTGGACCCATGTCGAGCCATTCACCAAATCCACAAATTAAATTAACATATTGACGGAAAAAAAGTTTCTCACAAGAACAAAACAAAATATATCCTATTATGTATTTTTACTTTGGTAATGAATGTATTCTGGTATGCTCTAGTTTCTTTAATTTATCATGGAATTCTCTTTAATGACCAATTCACAAAGGAGCCAAAAAAACAAACACAGCAAGACCATGTTAAGAATCACTATCCAGAAAAAAAAAATTAATTAAATCATAATTTATGCACAACAAGTACGGCAGAGTAATACAGATTAATGAGTGGCCACCCAACCTTGAAGTTGTGGGAAGAGCTACCCGCTCTGCTTACTAGAGATGCTAGTTGCTTTTAGCGTAGCTCCCCTCTTAATATGCTAGAGCATTAGCAGCAGCAAAACAGCTATTTGTCAACAGAATACAAAGAGATGGGATCATTACAGATGAGTTTGTCTGACTCTGGGTAAGTAATACAATAAACTTATTTCATCCAATGTTGAGTAATGCACTTAAAAGGAATATTCCCATCATCTGTACAAAAGCATCACTGTCATGCACTGCTCATGCTGGACTTCATTTATCAATATTTGCTTCAGTCCAAAAACACTAAATGTGTTTTTGCAATGTCTGTGTAGGTTCTTGTGATTTGTGGATTTTGTACAATTCGTGTAGAATATTGTTACTTTGATAGAAAATAATGGCTGTTAAATAAACTTAAACAAAAGCCACAGAAACCTTTGTAGTGAAACTGAAACTCAAATCCACCAACTCATATTTCACCTAAAATGAAAAATTGGGTGAAGAATTTGGTAAAAAAAAAATGGCGGCAGAGTGAGCAACCATTTAATGACCTATTATGATTACCTAGAAACCTCATGCCACAGACTTCATCCTTGGCAGGTGCTGTACCAAAAGGGGAGGTGGATCCAAGAGTGTGTTGGGGCAGGGGCCAGATTTAAGGGGCAGGTGAGTGAGGAGGTTCCCACAAACCAGTGGAGTCACCGCTCTGAACATTGCGGCAAATGAATCTCCCGAGTAATGGAGACAGAACTATTGCAAAATTAGGAGAGACATTAACTGGGGTATCAATAAATAAACCTCTAATTAGGAAAAAAGAAGCGAAGCGGAGCAAGGGCAGCAGTACATGGGGAGAATATCAATGGCATGTTCACATCTGTATGCAGGCACAGCTCTCTGGTGATGGGGCTGTGCCTCATGGGGGCTTCATCAATGGCTCACCCATCCATTCCAGACCTGCTTTGGTGGAGAGTTTGCCCACTCTTTGACTGTTCACCCAAAGCAAACCCTCCCTGCCCTTCCAACATCCAAGTGCAGCCCCCAGTTTCTCCACCTTCTCCTCTCTTCTCTTCTCTCCTCCTCTCTTCTCAAGCTTATCTGCACAGTGCCCTGAGTGTGCCGCTGTGCTCTGTGACTTCACCATGATTGATTGTGGTATGGGTCCTTCACTCCCTCGGTGAGAGAGAAAATGGAGGAGGGATAACAGGAGAGAGGGGAATGGGCAAAGCAGAGAAGCCTGGAGAGAAAGCCTATGGTGGGTAAAAATGAAACAGGGGGAGTGTTTGGGTTTGTGCGTGTATGCCCACATGTATGTGTCCCCATCTGTTGGTATGCATGGAATAGACAACACTGACGTGCAGTGTGTTTGGGGGAATGAATGAAGATAAACTGTGAGTCAGCATGCAGGTACGTATGTGTCAGGATTAGTTGAATGTGTGGCCAGCAGGTGGATGAGGAGGTGCAACCAAGGTGTTGGTGGAGGATGGAGGGGTGCGTGGCGCTGACCGCTCCCTGTCTCTCCCCCTCTGTTCCCTGGAGGGTAATAAAGACTGATGACACTGATGCTGTGCCATCCGGCTCCACAGTCTCCACTGCACAACCATTTGCGCCATCATTTATCCCGCTCCCCCCTCCCCGCTCTAATTCTGCTTTAATAACCGCCAGCTCCATTCATCAGTGTATTGACGGGCATGACAGGCGGTGCGGCACACACTAACTCCCTGCCCTTTACTCGCTCACAGCTGGGGTCAGTGAGAGGTCACACAGTCAATAATCACAACACACCTCACTGTCACCTTGGAGCGACTGCATGCCCTGCATATCTATCCTCACACATGCCCAGACCCCTCAGTGACTTAACTGCTCACAGACACGCAGAGCAGAGGAAGTGTTAATGTTGCTCCACTGATGATCCAAATATGTGACTGTGGACTCAGAGGAGTCTGGTCCATTAAGCCAAGTTGTATATTTCCAGCTCTGCAATGTCGTAACGAGCACATGACCCCCGGAGTATTCATTCTTTCAACTCGGAAGCAAGTCTGTCAAATCTATACTTTTGTTCTGGAGGGAAAGGTGTGTGGAGGGAGGGTGGTCACAGTCATTTGTTACAGGTGCAGCCTGTCCCTCTGTCTCTTTGGGTTGAGCATTCACCTCTTCATATGCAAAACATGTCCTGTTGTCCTCTGACTCTGGCACAGTTAACTGCTGTGACACATTTTTTCTTCATTTCAGCTTGACAGTGACATTTATGTTCATTTGCTCTGCGCAATTTAGAGGCATCTGGAGTGGCCGTTTCCCCTCTTCTCTCCTCCCTTACCTCTTTCCTCTTTTTTTTTTCTTCTCTCCTGACAAAAATATTAATGCAGATTTGCATGCCACAGTGAGTAAGCCCTTGATGAACAGTTGGATTTTTGGGGAGCACACGGTGGAAAAACACCTCTGCAATTACACATGGCAGGAAGACTGACGAGTAAAATGGAGTCCACTGTTTTTAGATAGATTACAGTGTGTGTGGTCCCCATAACATGGAGAAAATCAGTGGCACCGGGAGCCGGCACCCGTGTCCAGTCTATGAATCTTGAGATGCAGCTGAGTGAAGTGGTGCTGGGAGATGTGCTCCTGTGGGGATTTGAACATGGTGCACACTGCGCTGGGCCAAGTACCACCCTTCTTCCTGTCATATGATTTATCCCATCTTGTACAATCTATAGTCCCAGGTCTTGTGACCACTTCTGCTCACACACAAACACAGAAGTGCAATTACAGAGGGATGAATATCAAGGCCCTGTGGGGCACGCATGTGCACATTAAAAAGGAGTTAGCAAAAGTATTCCATATTTACTGGCAAATATGTACTTTTCCTTTTTAAACCGCACCCCCCAAAAAGCCTTGTTTCACCTATTCTGGCCAGACAGCAGCAGCAGCAGCAGCCAGGGGTGTGGGTGCTGAGGGCTCTAATCCGTGGTGCAGGTCCCATCGGCAAGGATCATTGAGCTAATTAATAACATGGCACAGAGAGGGATGGCAGTCATTAAGCAGCCACGGCTGTGTGTGCGGAGATGCTGAGGGCTTCTGCATGAGAGTTTGCAGTGTGTGTGTGTGTGTGTGTGTGTAAAAGGGAGCGTATGAGTGGGGAGGGGGCACTGCAGACACAGGGACTCACTCTGCCATGCAACCCTTTGATTCATAATTCACACAGGCCACACAAACATGGAAGCAGCGCACTATTATGCAGTCAGGCGCACATGCACATTACACACGTAGGGCATAGGTATAAATGAATGCCCTTTACCCACACATATAGAGTTAACATAATTTACTGTAGTGGAACTTCAAGTACACTCAGATGAAATTATTCAAGGATCAAACGGAGTGCAGCTGAGCAAGGTTTCCCTTCCTCTTCAAGACAACTCTGTGTGTTACTCCACTTAGACCACACTGTAACTCAGACACAACCAGAGCTGCACAGTGCTCCATGGGGCTCTGTATAAACCACTCCACTGCACCAACAGAGCCTATCATTTCCAGTCTGCAGCCATATGTTAGGAGGTGCTGTATACATCGCCAATATTTACTATAGGCTAGGGGACCAGAAGGCTAAGAGCACTTAGTTGTGTGAGGCAACCCAATAGCTCAGCCTGGGCTAATGAAAGGAAACAACAGGAGCAATTAGCAGTGTAAACAAACAGCTAGCAGAGGCCCCAGTCTCCAGCCTCCCCCCTGACAGCAAAGGGACTGGCAGCCTGGAGTAGGAGGTAATTGGGAGAGCTAGGAGCCGAGACAAAATCAATGGCAACGCATGCACAGACACAGCCCGATTACTCACAACCCAGCATCACAGCCCCTGGGACTCAAACACTACGTGGTATATAAGCAGGTTTGACCCTGCTGAGTTTACACTCACCCTAAGGAGATGTTGCTTGACTGTTCCTTTGTAGTTCAAGTATGTATACTCTCAAACAGCCAAGATTTATTAGTTGTTCACATGGACAAAATGACAGAGACACACACAAACAAACAAACAGGCAGAGAAAGTTGATAGCTGACACGACACATACAAGCATTGCACTTTGACCACTGACCACACAGGGCTTTAACGACCTTCCCCTCTGTCTAATTGATCTCATATTGGTACCATTTATGTGTCTGCCTGTACACTAATGTCTCCTGATCACTCACTTATTGGGAAGCATCAGTGTCTACAGTGCGACCATGTGGCTGCAGCCTGCAGACAGTCGCGCAGAGGCTACGGCCACGTATGTCTCCTCCTCCTCCTCCCTGAGTGGAGCCGCAGGCCAGAGGGGCATCACTAATGCAGGAGACTGGCTAGGACATCCACTCTGCAGGGCACACTCTGCTGCAGGCATGGGGCTTCTGCTGTCTGAGTGCTGGCCAAGACAGTAATCAGCAAGAGAGACTTTCCTGCAGAGTTTTACAAAAGTCTCCCATGCATCCATTATGGGATGTTTTTTTTTACAAACACAGGTTTTGCCTGAATCCAGGATTGTTGGCCCTTGAGAAGTAACACAGCAGGGATTTATCAATCTATCAAAAGTAATGATCATGTATCATGAATTGAATTGCCTCTATGCTACTTATTTATTTATTTAGTTATTGTATATATTTTATTAATTGACTTTGCATTCACAGTGAATGAAAATGAAAGCAGAATTTCACTAGCTTAAGGAAGAGCTCATCGTGAAATTATATATATAATAATCAGTCGTAATATGCAGTCACAAGTAAGCGCACCTGAAATATAAAGAATCACATTTAAATATCCCAAAAAAATGTCCAGAACTGGTAGCCTGGACCCTTTTCACAAGACTTTATAGACCAAATAATTAATCAGTAGTGACAAAGTAATTGCCAGGGACGCAACTATGTGACCGCATGCTGACTTAAGAAATGTCTTATTTCTATTGTCATTATCACCTCTTAACTGTCAGTGATGAAGCCGGATAGTATCTTCCTCTGCTATTAGGGCTTAAAAGTTGCATTACTTTACAGCATCAGCATCAACTGCAAGATGTGTGAGGTAAACTGTGGGACTTGCTGTATTTATTCATTTCAAAGGGGATTCCACATGGACACGCACTTAAAGCTTTGTCGTTTATGAATCAGAAAATTTGGAGGGCATTACATGCATCGCCCACCTCAGCGAAATTTCTGATTTAGTGGTCAAACAGATGGATATTTCTACCATTAGTCGTCATTATTACTGTAGATTCTACAATACCGCCTGGTCGGCTCAGTGGGGATTATGGGCGGTTATGAGCAGAGTGCAGACAGAGACAAAGATACCATCTCTACCACATGCAGAGCAAAGTGGAGAGAGGAATGCAACCAGGCTCCATATAATGTTAATACAGGAGACAAGGCAGTCCCATTCCGCCATACTTAACAGCATTCTCAATAACAACATAACAACAGGATGCTGGATATTGTCTACACACACACACACACACTGACTGCCCTCCAAATACCAGTGCATTACTGTCCAGGCGCTCATTGACAGAGCTGCCACTCACCACAAAGATGGATGCTCCTCCTGGGACTATTTCAAACCTCCTTCATTGACTAATTTGTTTTGCTGATCTAACTACCTTTGAACACAACACTGAGGTGAGTGTGCGCGGCCTTAAAGTGGAGGACACGAGTGTTTTGTGCATTTGTTTTAAGCCAAAAAGTGACCACACTTTCCATTCATTTGCCACTTGTATAACATACTCACGGGGGACTGTTAACAGCCGGTAGAGAACGGTAAAGGCCTCCAACCAGTCTTTACTTCCACTAACTGTAAAGTATAAGTGATGGTCTGTCTCGTGAGATGTTGTAAAAATATTTCCTGTTGCTCCTTCATACATGTTTCCCCTCTAAGTTTCTTGATTAAAAACATGTAAATGACTGGGTTTAAGATTCCAGCTTCACCGAGATTTACATTAAACCAAACAACCTTGGAAATCTGCATTTTCGTTTGTTGTGAGGATGAGGCTCGGAGATTCTCCAGTCACCGGTCTGTCTGTATTCCACTTTCCACTTCACACTCCCAAAATCATCTACATTGTCTACATCATCTCCCACTGGAGAATGTCATGACCGTGGACAACACACACACACACACACACACACACACACACACCCATGAACAGAGCATGCGGCATTCATCACACACTCCCAGCCATGTCGATAGTCGCCAGGCTGAGCAGGCTCATAATGAATTTGAAGAGTTGCACACCTATAGCAAAGTCATTTACTTTATCAGTCCGATAAAAGGAAGCGATAAGATAGTGGCTCGGCACTGTAAGAGTATCAGCCTTACTCATTCATCTCACCAACATCTACAAATGGCAAAGCTCATCACTCAAAGCAGCCGCACTGAACCTTTATCTATAGAATTCAAAAAAAAAAAGGTCTAATATCTCATAAGTGTGTGTGCTTATGAAACCCATTATTTCCATATCATTATCAACGTGAGTGTCTGACTGCCATACTAACAGGCTTCTGCCGGCTCTCTGTTTCTATTCTTTGCTTCTGGTCCAGGCACTGCTGGGAGAATACAGGTGCAAATGTGATTTGGGCCTATTCCTCTGTATTCCTCTTATGAAGTTGACCCTCTGTAATTGACACAGACACACTGGCAATTTGATTAGCTCTTCCTGCTGCTTGAGGGCACTTGACCAGAGCCACATCATCGCCTGTTTTATGTACATAGCTCCACCTATTGGTGAATGCGGGGAACAGCTTACTGACCAGAATAAACCTGGGTTCTCAGGCTCACTCACATTTTGTGTTCTGGAAATGAGCCACTGGGTCAATTCCAAGAATATTTAACAAGCAAGGCCATGGCTCCACAACACAGCTAAACCCTTTAATGATATGGGATCATCTCTGCAGGAGGAAGCCTACGTAATGCATTTGGAAAACATTCAAATGCATTTAATTTTTGTCTCCATTTTATGCTTTTTGATGTTTATTCATTCTCATGCTCCAGATGTGCAGGAGGATTTAGACGTGGTTTAAGAGGTTGGGTTAGAATTATAAATTTATAGGTTATGGTTCGGCATTTATTTGTCATGGTTAAGGTTAGGGTAAGCGGCTGGGGAATGCATTATGTGTGTGACCACACTGAGAATGCAGAAGCAGCACGTGTGTGTGTGTGTGTGTGTGTGTGACCGAGATCATAAACAAGTGTCCAAAGATTTCCGATGCAGAGATGGGTGAGCTATTGTGTTGTCTGTGTGTAAGTGCATTCAGCACGTTCCACTAAAAGTAGTTTGGCCCGTTATTACAATGAGAACTGATGAGAGGAGCCTCTTGAAACACTTGAGATAAGCTCACTGCCTCAAGTGCACTGACATTGTCACCAAACATGAAAGGCGGAGGAATGCAAGTCAAGAGAAATGAGCCAAAAAAACAAACACACACGTGTGCTGCAATAGCAGTTTTATTCACAGCCCCGCACAAGAATGCACTCAATAGCAAAAACAGTGTGTCACACGAAGTGAAAATCACTGTACACCGATTCATCAAGATACATCATTAAAGCTGTCAAAGTTCAAAGCCTCTCAGATCACAGCTCATTCTTGAGGGAGACACCAATGGCCCCATCCATCATATTTGTTTGAGCAATGAAAGGCAGAGTGAGGCAAGACAAGAGAGAGAGAGAGAAGAGTGCGCTGAGAGTAAAAGTCACGGAAAAGTAAAGGGAATTAAAGTTAATGGAGGGAAAATGGAAAAAATTAATAGAGTGGAATATGTGATACAACAAGGATGAGAACAAAAAAGGCAGCAAAAACAGACAGGAAGTAAAAGGTGAAAATGAATGGGTACTGTGCCAAATAAGAGATTATTAATAGCAAGTGGGAACGGTGTTTTTTTAACAACTCTGTTTGTAGTGGGACACCACCTGGACTGGGTCCTAACCCCCGAGGCTCTCAGAGTTAAACAAGCTGCTTCAGAGCTTCACACACCTGCATGCACTGAACACTATCGCTCCCTCCACCACCTCCACCACATTATTTTTATTATCTCCACTGCCTGTCCTCACCTTAATTTGACCTCATGAGAGTTCCACCACATCACTCAGTCCAAATTTATTATTATTTATCATTTTATCAACATGGGAAACATTTTAGGGTGAGCCTGTGTTGCTAATTTCTATGATGCTTGTAAAAGGACATCTTTAAAGTTTACGCGGCTCGTGATCAAATGGTTTTTATACATCCCCAGGCTCTTGTATTCTCCAAATTGCTTCAATAAATAACTTGTAAGTCTAATTATGCAGCAATTAATTGCAGCCAACATGGAATGGCCATCAATCTTGTAACTTGAAAAAATCTTTTCCAGCACAGCCTGGCAGTGCAAATAAGAAATTTGATTAGATTTTGCAAGCACGTATGGCACAGTGTGTGTGTGTGTGTGTGGATACGTGTGTGTGTGTGTGTACCAGTGGAGGTTACAGCCAGATCACAGAAGAGAGAGCTCCATCCCAGCAGCTCTCTCTCCGCAGTCTGCTCTCTGCCGTCTCGTCCAGTTGCTATGGCAGCAGTAGTGAAGGCTGTATCCATGGCCAAAGGAGGAAGCTGGCATCCCCCAATAACAGACCTCCCACCCATCCCCTCTCCCTGTCTCCCCCCGCCAGGCTCCTGACCCGCTGGTGAACCTGCCTGGGGGTCGGAGGTCAATGGCTCAGAGCTGCCGAGCGACAGTGAGGGATGATGAGGGAGAGAATGAGAAAGAGAGGAGTTACACCACACAGATGGGGAGGAGAGATGAGAAAATCAAAAGATGAGACTAAATTTGATTATTATTAAGAGACGGGGGTGTCGGTGGCAATTCTGCATTTTAGAAAATGGCTGCTGTTTTGCCCGGCAATTTTAAAATGGAGGTGGAATGCGGCTCCTGTTGAAAAATCTTGTTTCACATTTTATATATAATATAACACATAACACTTGCATGCGTATAAATTAAGGAACAAAGAACAAGGTACAGCAACGGGGCGTTTGAGACGTGGAGGGTAAAGACACTGTTGGTGGTGTGTGTGTGTGTGTGTGTCTGAAAAATTCTGCCAATTCTATCAAATATATACATATATACACACTAAGATTAAAAAATAATGCACAGAAGTTGAAACTTGAATGTCAGCCCATATTTAAATACAGTAACTATAAACACATTCTTGGCCTCATACATTTTGCAGAACCCTGCACACATTGTTTTGACAAAACATCACAACACACACTGCTGCATGTTAAGCACATAATTAAAAACTGAAAGTCATGGGTAGGTTTCTAAACACAATCCATGAAACGCTACACTCGGTTGACAATACAATTCATGTGAACATGTGAACCAAACCAAAACTAGGAGTCAGGTTTGTTCCGTGGTGTGAGACCAGGGAAGAGGTGAGATAAGACGAGGAGCAGGAGGAAAGACAGGACAGAGCGCGGTGAGAGGACAGGTCATCAGAGAGAGGACAAACATGGCAGTGGCAATGCCGACGAGCATGAAAAAGAAGCTCAACGGAATATTCCGTGACTATCATCACACTGAAAGCACTGGGAAGTTCAGTCTTTATATCGGATGTTTTGTCATATTTTTGAAATGCATCTTCTGGGGTTTTTTTCACATAATGACATTGTTGATTTCTACACTCAAAACTAATGATAAATATGATGTACATTATATCATTAGAGAAAAGAGAAAATCTGTGCAGTTGGTGGTGGAAACAAAAAACGAATTGATGCTTGTGGATTGTTTATGGGTGAAGACCTGGTTTAGGGTTAGGCATTTGGTTGTGATGGTTAAGATAAGGACATGGGGAATGCATTATGTCTATGAGTGTCCTCACTAAGATATACAAATGGGAGTTTGTTTATTTGTGTGTGCGTGTGCATTTGGGTGTACTTCTAACTTTGTGAGGACATTTTGTTTGGGCCCCACAACTTTAAAGGGTGTTTTCTGTGTTAAGACTTAGTTTTAGGGTTAGGGTTAGAGTAAAGGTTAGGGTTAGACACTTTGTTGTGATGGTTGAGGTTAGGGTAAAGGGCCAGGGAATGCATGATGTCTATGATGTGTCCTCATTGAGATATAAAAACATGTTTGTGTGTGTGTGTACGTGTTGAAGTAGTAAAGGCATGTGTGCACAGAACTGGGTGTTTAAAATGTAGTCAGTTGATACAGTTGAGGGGGGGGGTCTTGACCTTTGACCTCGCTGTGTTAACTCTGAACACAACTTCCTCACCTTGAAGACTTGTGCTCCGTTTTACCTTGGGGCCTTTAAAACCAAAAATATGCAGTTGTTCAACATGTGTCAATTTCCCAAAGCAATGATTAGCTGACACCCAAGTATGAATTGCAGCTTTAATTATGTTTTATTGTATTTACTGCAACCTAAAAACAGAGGGATTGTTTTCAGTTATTATCTCAAGTCAGTGAGCATAGTGAACATTTACAGGAGGACTGTCCAAGGTGTTGGCCCACCAGGCATAAGTTAATAATAATAAAAATGAAAACAAATAATACTATTGATATATTGATAATAAATACTAAAACACCATCAACATATCATTGTATATGTTGTCTGCTTTTTATAAGATGGAAATAATCCTTAAAGAATCCATGTATGGGACAAGTGATACTGCAATAGGTAATTTTAGTGGAGGGCAGAAAATAAACAGAGAACTTTCATAATTACTTCAGGTTCTGACTGTTTTAAACCAGCTTACCTGCACTTAAATAACTAATATGTGTATTGTAATTATGGCACCTTACAAAAATTAAGTTTTGTGGTGGAAACAGCAATATAAAATACCTAAAAGAACACAGAAAATCTTAATACAATCAAATAAAGTTGGTGTTTACTTTTGGCTTGCAGAACCCTATCAATATTTGCCTTCCAAGAGAAACATTACAGGCAGCCTTGATTTACACAAGTCACCATCACAAACAAAAAGAATCCATAGGGAGTGTTGACCCAGGACAGCAAACACACACCAAAACCGCTTATTTTTGCAATATTCAATTACACAATAATACTGAAGTCTATATTAAAATCAACTGTGGTATCAGTGTGAACCTGGAATTCACCCACTACCCACTCTGGAGAGGACAGTGGCTCCTTTGGATACTGTGAGGATAACATTACCCCCTAGTGGCCAATGTTTGCAACTGCACCCAACTGCTCCATGGTGCCTATGAGCGAATGTCAACAGCCACAACTATAATCAATCTCCATGTGTAACACTCTGTGGTTCATACAGTAGCTGTGGAAGACAGGCTCCAACTCTGTCATACATGCGATATTTTGGCACTGTTAAAAAATAGGACATGTGTTCTAAATTATTGTCTAAATATAGATTATCATCACTGGCTGGTGTGGATTGCAGGAGACTGTATTTAGGATTGTGACTGACCTATCAAGAACACCATCCAGAGGGCAGAGCACAAGGTGTACGTTTGGTTTCTCCACACAAACAAACACACTCATTCACTCGAGGTGCAATGTAGACACGTCACACTTCCCTCTCTCTCTCACACACACACACACACACACACACACACTCTCTCCCTGTGCTGCGTTCTTTTTCTTCTGTGTGTTCTCAAGATGTCATGTCCTCTTCGTCACCCCTTTCCGTTGGCCCCGCTCTGCTCTGTTTCCCCCCCTGCCTGGAGACTTGTCACAGGCCCTAACTGCATCAGGAGCACTGCTAGATTGGATATACATGATCTGTCCATCCATCAACAGGGTGAGGGAGAGTGAGAGACAGAGAGAGAAATGGTAGTCTATCTGTGAAGAGTGAGATAGGGACATGAGAAAAATTGGAACGGAGTGCCATTTGCAAGCATAAACGTCACATACCAAAGAAAAATCTTCAAAGGCACACAAACATTATATTAAACACTTTGTACACATGTGTAAAGCTTATAATCAAGCTCTTATAGGAGTGAATAAGACATGCAGTATTGTAGCGACATTCATATTCCTTGTCGCTGTAGTGTGGTTAGTGATAATGTACTCCTGTGGACATGTGGACTGACTGGCACACCTGGCAGATCCACATTGTCATCAAAAAGTGCACTCACTCCTTCAGTGCTTCTCTGTCCCCTCGTCATTTATCTCCTCGCTTAGGTTTTGCAGGTAATGCTGAATCACCTCGCCTCTTTTCTTCTTCCTTCCATTCTGTGAACTGAATGAGCTGGAACCCGTGTGTTATGGCCCCTGTAAAATGTGTAACAATGTGAGCACACATTGTCAAAACCTCTGGGAGCTGAGCTAACACTTGTCTCATGTGCATTTTTATCTGCAGGTGTTCCAGCCTGTGAGATTATTCCATTTTTGTGGAGCACGTTAGTCGAGCAAAGTCAAATTCAACACCGAATCGTGAGCTTGATTGTAAGTTGCTGGATTTTTATTTATTTATTTATTTAGTCTTTTGATATCAACTTGTGATTCTTGTGAGGTGTATACTTTATTAAGGTTTATTGTGGTTTAATACTAAGCACCATGAGAACAGTAAATCTAAAGATGCTTCTGCATCATCTTTCAAATGACAGAAATGTGTCTCTTCCACTGACAATGAAATTAATCTATTATGCAAAAGCACACATTTGAATGCAATAAAAACAGAATTGCTCCTTTTGTACTTGTGGGTTTGCCTCTTTTTATAGCAGCAGACAATGTCTGTCATGCATTTACTTTGGTGCTGAATATACAGTATAAGCAGGGTGCAATCTGAGGTTGCCCTAGCACTCCATCGTTTTGTCTTGTGATATTCATCTATGTCTGTGTTGTTATCTTTTCCCTATACATTTCCAGGTGATGCCGTATCATGAGCACATCTGCACATCTCCTACTCCTCCCTTCTGTCTCCATCTTGTTCCCCTTACTCCCTCCGTCTCATTCTCTCCTCTCCCACTGTTTTTCCTCCCACCTTTACCTCTGCCTTCTCCTATCTTCCCTTCCATTTTCACCCCCCACGCCTCTTCCTCCATCTCTCTCTCTCCCTTTCTCTCTGTCCCCTCTTGACTCGCTCTCTCTCTCTCTCTCTCTCCGCTGTGCTCTGATGAATTGCCTTCCCCTCCCGGTGAACTCGACCGATAATCCTGGGGAAGCAGTAAAAGACCATCGATCAGCGCTGCAGACAGGCCCACAAGCCACAGCACAGGAACAACACACTAACAACAAGCCTCTGCACTTGGCTCCTACTGTATATGCATATACATGCATGGGTTTACTGTATGTGCATGTATGCATGAGTATACGTGTGTGTGTGACAACTTTATACATGCATGTTACCTATTGCATTCACGTAGGAGAGGCACTGACATGCATGATGATTAGATTTGATTTTTTTTATCACTATGTTTGTTAGTACCTGAAATGTGAGCACTACTCGTCAACTTTAGCCTCATTTACGTGTCATCAGCATGTTAGTATACACCGAAGACTTCCCTCTGTGCTCATTCCGCTTCCTCGTGTGACTCATCCCCTGCTGTGTGTCATCCTCGTGGAATGTGTGCATATATGTGCTAACATGCACGTCCACATTAATATGCATATACAGTGTGTGTGTGTGTGTGGCTCCGTCAGTCTCTGTCTATTAAGTGTGTACGCTTGTAAGCATGTGTGTATGGTATTTGTTTATGTATGCAGCACACACAGAGGCCATAAATCATCTGGCACTCTCCAAGCCCTTCCTGAAGGAGAAGGGTAGAGAATGCACATGGTCTTGGGCATAGCTTGATGGCTATGAAATTGACCAATTGATTGATTGAGACAATTAATTTTGCACCATGCTTTTATGGCAGCGAAACCAAGTGTTCATTTGTTTGCAACAAGCAAGTGAAGACAGCTGGATTAAGACAGCTGGATTATTTTATAATTCCCACTGAAACATTGCAAAGGGCTACCTACTGCTCCAGGCTTAGGATAATGATATGCTACCAACTATTGGTTTAAGTTATATGACATGATATGACAGCTCAAACTGTGCAGAGTCATGTATGAAGTCCATTTGTCTTCATTCTCCATTTTGCACACAAAAATAAGATAACTTGAGCGATTCAAGCAAAAGCCAGCCAATAGTCATTATTCTATCCCCTTAAATATGACAAATGAGGGCTGCTTCTATTGAATCTCATTCTTTACATGCCATATTACAAAGCCCCACTGTTCGCAAGTGTGGAGGAGCTTGACCATAAAAAGCCAGTTGCTTGGAAAATAAATCTCCACCTTGACAAACGGTGAACTGCTTTTCATTGAGGAGGCTTGCCATTCATACTTTATGTCCCCCTTTTTTATTTCTGGACCTGTTTGTGAGTTGTCCTTCAGTGCCTTTCTCTCTGCTGCCTTTGTTCCTAATGTACTGGCAAGGTTGACATCATTAAGCCCTGTATGCAGCAAACACATTTATGCCCTACTTTCATTTTTTCCCATTTCATTTTTGCCGTGATACACCACAGCACTGCCATCAAAGCGGAAAATAAAGCCTCCATCAGGCTTGAAGCCATGTGCTCTTTGTGGGCAAGGTGACACCTTGTGGACAAAGAAGAGAACCACGGCAATTGCAGGAGCCAGCTCAGAATGAGGGCCAGCCGAAACACTCTTATGTACAAAGGAACCAGTCTGCAATAATTAGTAGTTTTCAACTTAGAGAATAAGCCCAATGCAGAACAAGAGCAAGTCACGCACACCACAAACCTCAAAAAGACACCTGCAGCAGTTATTTGAGGTATTTTGCAAGTATGAGAAGGCGTATCAGGCCCTGATTCTTCTAATACTTGGGGAATGACTTAATGGGAGGGTGTCTGTGAAGGTGCATGTGTCCATGGGTGTTTTCCTGAGAGTGAAACGCCACCGTGGACGTTGACAGATCATGGGGGAATGTTCAATTGCAGGTTGTTGCGTCCTGCTGTCATTGGGATCATCTGTCACAGGGCAAGGCTAGCTGGGAGGCAGGAGGAGGCAGGAGTTAGGGGCGTCACTCCTCCCACAGATGATGATCACACCAGGCCTTCTGCCAAGCAGGCGGCTGGCCCTGTCTTGCTCCTGTGGTCCCTTGGAATTCCTCTCCTTCACAGTCACTTCCATTGCAATAATAGTACAGCCTTGATAGAACACACTGCAAGTATGAAGCAGACAGGGATTTTCCCACTGGAACACACAACAGAGCTGTGTCTCTATCTCTTTTGGCCACGGTGCTGTGCTGACAGCACCAAATCTTTGTAGAGATTCATTTGGCAGCGCTGATGATTATTTTGGCTAGATGATGAGACACTTCTGGCAACAAATGCCACACACAAACACTTTTATTTTGCACAGATGAGTCAATACAAAGCCCTGCAGAAACACAAGTGATCTGACCTGCTTTCTCTCTTGCATTCCAATAACCTTTCTAATGTCTTTCCCACCTCAGCATTACTTCCTCATCCTTCCTTTCTCCTTTGTTTTCTTCTTCCTGTCAAAAAATCTGTTGTTGTTTTACCCGCACAAGGCAGCACTTTCACGTGTGCACCCTCTACAGTCAAGGCCGGGAAGTGCCTTTGTTGTGACATGAGAAAGGATACAAACAGGAAGGCCAATTACAGCCCAGCAGTCATCTATCTGTCAACCATCTGACAGAAACATAGCACGGCCAAATATATGACTCCCCCATAAATCACAGCATCTCACTCTAACTAGCCTGTCTTGAGTGAGTAATTAGTAGTAACATGCAGAAGCATTTCAGCATCCTGAAATACCATTAGATCATTCCACTTTTGATTTTCAGTCACTTTTCTCCAAAACCCACACACTCAAATGGCCAAATGTTCCTGAAAATTAGATACATTAAACTGATTTAGGGGACGTTCAGGAAATCGATCATGCAACGGAATCATTTAATGTTTAAGGAAGGACCCCGTGATTTGTGGATGTTGAGACAGAGTTCATATTCCGCATTTGAAGATTTTAAAAGAGGACCTTGTATTTTCATAGTGAGCCTTAACTGCCTTGCACCCCTTGCAGCAGTCCCACCCTGAGAGCTCCATTGCTATTGCAGATGCTTTATGACGGGCAATTTAGCTTCAGCTGCTATCTGAGCCATCTCAGGAATGGACGCGCTTAGAATCAAGTGCAATAAAGCAGAGAGGGAAGTGGAAGAAAAAAGAAAAGGGGGGGTGGGGGGTTAAGAGAGACAACAAGCTTGTCTGGACAGCCCCTTTGGACAAAAGGTTTGGGGGTAGGGTGTCCTGTGGACACACACACAAACACAAACACTGGTTTCCCAAGCAGTCGGCTAGACAAGGAAGGGGCATACCTGTTTGTTTTCACAGGAGCATCCAACACAAGGCCAAGCGTCTGTGACTGAATGCGTAAACACATGCTTGTTTTTTCTGAATGGATTATCCACTAGATACGTTTTTTTTCTGAGTGTATTCTCTCTCTGCTCTCTTTCTCTCTCTCTTTCTCTATCTGTGTGTGTGTGTGTGTGTGTGCGTGTGCGTGTGCGTGAAGCATTTGGTCCTACACAACTGGCTAGGCTTTGTTGAGTCTGCTGAGCTCCAGGAAATCTCCTGAGACAGGGAGACAGATTTACACCCTTCCCTCTGAGAGGGCTTTACAGCCTGGGACCCAGCAGAGCAATGGAAGGGCCAAGAGCACCGAGTGAAGAGTGGGGTGATAAGACAGAGTGGGACGACAAGAGGGAAGAGGGAAAAGGATAAAGGGAAAGAGGGAGGAGGCATGAAATATAGCAAAGATTGTGAGGTTGAGGGGGGGCCCGTGATATCAATGGAATGTAACATGGCTGCTATTTGCTCACCGCCCTTCCCCTCTGCACAGATACACTCGTCCTCCTGTACCTCTTGTCCCTCTCAATTTATCCCCTTTTCTCCTACACGCATGCATGCATATACACATGCATAAAGAAAGGTCATAAATCTGCCAGTGAGTGCTGCTGGGATAGAGACACCTAAGACAGGTTTGGAGAGAATGCAGATGTACCTGCCTCCAGCACATCATCCCCTGGCTCTCTTCCTCTCTCTCATTCTCCTCTTCTCCGCCCCTTCATTTTATCCTCTTGATCTCTCTCCAGAGTTTTCTGTCTCATGTTCTTAACCCCTTTCAACCTCAACTCAGATCATCTCCCCTCCACTCTGCACTCCCTTCTCCCCCTTGGGTCTCACTTTAAGGACCAACGATCTCCCACTTAGGAGAAACAAAATGCTCCAGCTGAGTCTCATGCCATTGTTGTGCCGAGGCAAGGACGAGCTTGAGGACGGACAATGGGGCAAACCGAGGGCGAGACACAGCTCACACTATAGGTGGTACCTCGTGGGGAAATAACGGTAACAAATACAGGCTCTATGTAACCTGTTTGCTGCAGTTCCTCTGTCTGAGAGCCAGTATTCATCATCCAGTGACAGGGCTAACTACATGCTGAGTGATACCTGATGTCTTCAGATGGGCTACATTCACAGCCGTCCACATCTACATGATATGGGTGAGATAAAGACAGACAGGGACATCACAAAAGAAACAGGGAAAGTCTTAGGGGTTCTATAAAAAAAAATATCTTTGTGAAACAGACCGAACAATAACTAGAACTATAGCGTAGTGTTTCAACCCATCTGTACCAGTCTGACCACAAACACATGGACACACCCTCACTTTCTCACAGAACATCCAGGCCTTGACATTATCACAACTCACGAGTCTTCCAGCAAAAACGAGGAACCAAAACACAGGCGCACACCACGTAAACATATACTTTCTAAACAGATGTGGCCTGTACGACCTGATTTACAATGAAGTAAACAGTTAAAGCCGCACATCTCACTCCAACACCTTAACACCTGACAGGCCTCTCATAAATAAGGCTGGCCAGAGACTCCCACATAATTTACACAGTGGCTATCTAGTAAGCTAACATGTAACAGGTATCCAATCCATATTTCAGCATGCAGAGCTCAGCACTCACTGGAGAAGATAGACGTGCAAAAGTTAGGCCAGAGGAAGGGGGCAGGGGGACTTCAAACGCTTGTGAGAAAGGCTTGGATTTTGGGATGTGGCGTAGGGATTGAAGCTCTCTCGGGCCGGGAGTAATGTATGTGCAGATATGTTGTATATGTTCCTGTGTATGTGCATGGGAGAGTGCATGTGGGTGACCCTGGCCTGGGGCGTAGCCTAGCCTGTAGCCACAGCCCAGCTCAGATCAAGGCCCACAGCCAGGAGTTCCACTTCTACGTCTGCCATAAATCGCCCCTGCCTTTGTCTGTTCTCTCTTTCACTGGCTGAAACTTATCCTCTTCCATTAAGAGTGATGGATCAGCAGCTCTCAGGGTGTAAGAGACTCTGAGGTTACAGGTCCTTGCAAAGATTGTACTTTGCAGTGCAGATGTTGGAGAAATGTACACACAGACATACATCCGCACAACGCCCCCACACCAAACCCACTAAATGAGACATAAAATACATTTAAAGGCACAAATGAACAAAAAGGGGGCTTGTTTGATGTTTGAACAATCTCATAAATGCTGATATGTATCTGCAATGATAATTAGTTCATGCTTGTGTAAGAACAATATTGTATTTATTAAATATTTTAAGTTGCAGTCTCAAGGTTTATTTATCAGGCGCTCCCTCTGGATTTAGCAGCATCTGTGCTCCCTCTGGTGGCAGCTTTCTGCCATGAACTGCCTCTCAAACAGAGGTTGGCGTAATGTATCTGCTTGTTCAGTAGGTCTTAAAATATCAAATGCACTCTTAGATCAAATTCTA